>NC_042961.1:23733156-24033156 GCF_901001165.1 Salmo trutta | reverse complement strand
TACACTACCATTCAAAAGTTTGGAGTCACATAGAAATGTCCTTGTTTTCAATGAAAATCTACATGAAATGAGTTGCAAAATGAATAGGAAATATAGCCAAGACATAGAAAAGGTTATAAATAATGATTTTTAATTGAACTAGTAATTGTGTCCTTCAAACTTTGCTTTCAACAAAGAATCCTCCATTTGCAGCAACTACAGCCTGCAGACCTTTGGCATTCTAGTTGTCAATTTGTTGAGGTAATCTGAAGAGATTTCACCCCATGCTTCCTGAAGCACCTCCCGCAAGTTGGATTGGCTTGATGGGCACTTCTTACGTACCATACGGTCAAGCTGCTCCCACAACAACTCACTAGGGTTGAGATCCGGTGAATGTGCTGGCCACTCCATTATAGACAGAATACCAGCTGACTGCTTCTTCCCTAAATAGTTCTTGATTAGTTTGGAGCTGTGCTTTGGGTCATTGTCCTGTTGTAGGAGGAAATTGGCTCCAATTAAGCGCCGTCCACAGGGTATGGCATGGCGTTGCAAAATGGGCCTTCCTTCTTCAAGATCCCTTTTACCCTGTACAAATCTCCCACTTTACCACCACCAAAGCACCCCCAGACCATCACATTGCCTCTACCATGCTTGAAAGATGGCGTCAAGCACTCCTCCAGCATTTTTTTTCCCTTCTGCGTCTCATGAATATTATTTTTTGTGAACCGAACACCTCACACTTAGATTTGTCTGTCCATAACACTTTTTTCCAATCATCCTCTGTCCAGTGTCTGTGTTTTTTTGCCCATCTTAATCTTTTCTTTTTATTGGCCAGTCTGTGACATGGCTTTTTCTTTGCAACTCTGCCTAGAAGGTCAGCATCCCGGAGTCGCCTCTTCACTGTTGACGTTGAGACTGGTGTTTTGCGAGTACTATTTAATGAAGCTGCCAGTTGAGGACTTATGAGGCATCTGTTTTTCAAACTAGACACTCTAATGTACTTGCCCTCTTACTCAGTTGTGCACCGGGGCCTCCCACTCCTCTTTCTATTCTGGTTAGAGGCAGGTTGCGCTGTTCTGTGAAGGGAGTAGTACACAGCGTTGTACGAGATCTTCAGTTTCTTGGCAATTTCTCGCATGGTATAGCCTTCATTTCTCAGAACAAGAATAGACTGACGAGTTTCAGAAGAAAGTTGTGTTTCTGGCCATTTTGAGCCTGTAATAAAACCCACAAATGCTGATGCTCCAGATACTCAACAATTCTAAAGAAGGCCAGTTTTATATCTTCTTTAAGCAGAAAAGCAGTTTTCATCTGTGCTAACATTATTGCAAAAGGGTTTTCTAATGATCAATTAGCCTTTTAAAATTATAAACTTGGATTAGCTAGTACAACGTCCCATTGGAACACAGGAGTGATGGTTGCTGATAATGGGCCTCTGTACACCTATGTAGATTTTCCATAAAAAAATCTGCCGTTTCCCACAACAAAAGTCATTTACAACATTAACAATGTCTACACTGTATTTCTGATCAATTTGATGTTATTTTAATATACTTTTTTTTCCTTTGTGACCACAAACCTTTGAACGGTAGTGTAAGTATTCAGACCCTTTTAAATTCAGCTTAGGTGCATCCTGTTTCCATTGATCATTCTTGAGATGTTTCTACAACTTGATTTGAGTCCACCTGTGGTACATTCAATTGAATGTGCATGATTTGGAAAGGCACACACCTGTCTATATTTTTCTCTGACAGTGCATATCAGAGAAAAAACAAGCAATGAGGTTAAATGAATTGTGCGTAGAGGTCCGAGACAGGATTGTGTCGAGGCACAGATCTGGGAAAGGGTACAAAAAAATATTCTGCAGCATTGAAGGTCCCCAAGAACACAGTGGCCTCCATCATTCTTAAATAGCAGACATTTGGAAGCACCAAAACTCTTCCAAGAGCTTGCCGCCTGGCCAAACTGAGCAATTGGGGGAGAAGGGCCTTGGTCAGTGAGGTGACCAAGAACCCGATGGTCACTCTGACAGAGCTCCAGAGTTCCTCTGTGGGGATGGGAGAACCTTCCAGAAGGACAACCATCTTTGCAGCACTCCACCAATCAGGCCTTTATGCTAGCGTGGCCAGATGGTAGCCACTCCTCAGTAAAAGGCACATGACAGCCCGCTTGGAGTTTCCCAAAAGGCACCTAAAGGACACTCAGACCATGAGAAGCAAGAGTCTCTGGTCTGATGAAACCAAGATTGATGTCACGTCTGGAGGAAACTTGGCACCATCCGTATGGTGAAGCAAGGTGGTGGCAGCATCATGCTGTGGGGATGTTTTTCAGCAGCGGGGACGGGGAGACGAGTCAGGATCGAGGGAAAGATGAATGGAGCAAAGTACATCGAGATCCTTGATCAAAACGTGCTCCAGGACCACAGACTGTGACGAAGGTTCACCTTCTAACAGCACAACAACCCTAAGCACACAGCCAAGACAACGCATGAGTGACTTCTGGACAAGTCTCTAAATGTTCTTGAGGGGCCCAGCCAGAGTATGGACTTGAACCCGATCTAACAACTCTGAAGACACCTGAAAATGGCTGTGCAGTGACGCTCCCCATCCAACCTTGCAGAGCTTGAGAGAAACTCCCCAAATACAGGTGTGCCAAGCTTTTATCATCATACCCAAGAAGACTGAAGGCTGTAATTGCTGCCAAAGGTGCTTCAACAAAGTACTGAGTAAATGGGCTGAATACTTTCCGAATGCACTGTATACAGGATATTTTTTTGATACATACAGGGGTCCTAAAATTCCAAATCAAAAAGCTTAATAATCCATGATGTGTCCACCTTAAAACAATTCCATATGTTAGCTTAGTAGACTCATTATGTGCCCATTGAATGACAGATGTCATTATGTAGGAAGCCTATTTAAAAACATCAAGTTGTGAAAAAGTCTGCTTATTGTTTTACGTTGATCATTTTGTTTAAAATAATGAATCTTCACTGTCCTCTGTTGAACTTAAAAAGGTCAAATTACAGATATTCTGATACCGAAATCCGAATGCAATGTGTTGGCTAATATTTGAAGCCAATGAATTTTTTTTGATGAAAAACTGGATATAACTAGGCCTATTATAGGGTTACTGTATGTATTTAATAAACTAGTAGGCCTATCTTCAACAGATAGGACAAACATTCATGCTCTCCTGCTGAGTTTATGACGACGCTACATCAAACACAGTAACAACACAACTTGAAGCAACCACATAAAAAGCTTTGAGGCAGGTTTTCATTGGCCAGTCAGTGATCAAGCCCTTGTTACACCTACAACTTATTTATTCGTAGAAAGCCTGCCTCTTTACGTTAACGCCAGGAGCGTGTCCAGCGGGACACAACGTCTTGGAACATTCAGATAAAAAGATGTTATGTCGAAACAAACATGCCTCTATTGTAATGTGATGAAGTTGGACCCAGGAGCAGAGAAGAGACCAGACGAGGAATCAGTGGATTAGGATAAACATAAATATTTCTGACACACCCACAACTCAACTGTGCTGAGTGAGTGCACTAAGATTTACTGTTGGTTTGTTGAAGTAAAGCCCTGAGACTGTACATTCACAGGATGGAAACATATTTCAGACGAGCTCTTGCTGCCACTTGGCTGAGGCAAGGATATCCCAGCTCTGAGTGTCACAGTGAAATGTATACCATATATTAAAGGCCCGGTGCAGTCAAACACTAGATATTCCTGTGCTTTTACATAACTTTCCACACTAATACTGTAAAATGATGATAATGCCCTTTTCGTGTAAAAGCTGTTTGAAAAGACCTGCTGAAATTTCAGCCTGTTTTGGTGGGATGGAGTGTTGGCCTTTCTTGTACCATCCCCAGGCGGCAAATGAGTTAATAGACCAATAAAAAAAAGAGTTCCAAACCTCTCTGCCAATAACAGCTAGTTTTAACAATAGTCCTAGCTAAATTCTTGCTTGTGAATTTGCTGTTTGTTAAGAAGCTATCTTTGTTAATTTTTTTTACCATTTTAATTGAAAACGATCACATTAAAGTACTTAATATTACCCAGAAATGATTTGATGTTGAGATAAAAACAGCTGCATTGGACCTTCAAAGATATACAAACAGTGAAGAGAGACAGGAAAGTCAGAAGAAGAGACGGTTAGCAAGTAGGGCGTGGGCCGGACTCAAACCCACGCCAGCATTGGCGTACATGGGTGCTCTGAAGGCAGCGGCGGTAACCACTAGACCACCCTAGGCCATGGAGATGTGCTTATCTTATCAAACACCTGTTTTCATGCTGCCATTGTTGAATATGATCAAATCTGAAGCTTTGGAAGTGTGTAACGTGGAGACTGCTCCTTCTATGAACTGTACTGTAACTGCTGTACCAAAACCAACAACAGGTAGAGCAACAGCCATGCATCAAAGTTTAATTCCATTTTATTTCCAGTGGCCAGTTCTGCTTCACTTCACCGCTCTCAACCCTGGCAACTGTGAATGATGCATAGCCCAGTCTTGGCTAAACTTAAAGCCTTTCAATAAAATATAACCTCATATTTCACTGTGAATTATTCATGATCTCTGTTCACAAGATCCGGGGGGTTGCGGTTCAGACGTGAGCTGCTATTGAAATTCTCTCCTCTCCCCCCAGACGTTGGTAATCTCCATCTATTAGTGAGTGTTCTGCCCAGCCTTTCACCCATGGTCACAATTCATTTCAACGTGTTAATAAACCTCTAGCCAGATTCACAGGCTGAGAAAGAAAACAAGCCTTTCACTTAATGTCGGTTCTATTACTGGCCTGCTGAGAGTATTAAATACTGTGGGGCTGATATTCTATTGAAATGTGATATTAATCATGGACTCTGCTGGGCCACGTCCACAGCACAGTGGCAAAGGACCAGGGACTCCAGGGACTTTATTATTATTGCCATTTTATTCTTTATTGCTTTGTGAATGTGGTGTTTTTTGATGTGTGTGTTGGAGTGGGTTCAGTATGATGGGAAAAGCACAGTGTACACAGCAGTTGGTCGGTGCGGTTTCTTAGTGATTAATGGCTAGTGGGGATATGTGGCAGGTTGACGTTTATTGTCATGAATCTTGCCATGGAGGCAGAACTGAGCGATTTCCACTAGATGGGCCAGCTGCAAAGTCAAAGTTGTCGATACTGTCCCTTATTCATACCCCTTTACTTATTACACATTTAGTTGTGTTACAGCCTGAATTTAAAAATAAAAAAAATTCTCACCCATCTACACATAATATCCCATAAAGACTAAGTGGAAACATGTTAAGAAATGTTTAGCATAGAACAAAAAAATGAAATACAGAAATATCAAATTTACATAAGTATTCGCACCCCTGAGTCAGTACGTTGCAGAAGCACCGGTCTTTCTGGGTAAGTCTCTAAGAGCTTTCCACACCTAGATTGTGAAACATTTGGCCATTTATTATTTTCAAAATTCTTCAAGCTCTGTCAAATTGGTTGTTGATCATTGCTAGACAAACATTTTGAGGTCTTGCCATACATTTTCAAGTAGTTTTAAGTCAAAACTGTAACAGCTACTCGGGAACATTCACAGTCTTCTTGGTAAGCAACTACAGTGTAGGCCTTGTGCTTTGGGTTATTGTCCTGAAAGTTGAATTCATCTCCCAGTCTCTGGTGGAAAGCAGAACCAGGTTTTTCTCTAGGATTTTGCCTGTGCTTAGCTCCATTCCGTTTCTTTTGTATCCTGAAGAACTCCGCCGTCCTTAACGATTACAAACATACCCATAACATGATGCAGCCACCACTATGCTTGAAAATATGGAGAGTGGTACTCAGTAATGTGTTTTATTGGATTTGCCCCAAACATAGCACTTTGTATTCAGGTCAAAAAGTTTGTTTTTTTTGCAATTTTATTTTAGTGCTTTGTTGCAAACAGGATGCATGTTTTGGAATATTTTTATTCTGTACAGGCTTCCTTCTTTTCACTCCGTCAATTAGGTTAGCCGGCAGGTAGCCTATTTGTTAGAGCGTTGGGCCAGTAACCAAAAGGTTGCTGGATCGAATCCCTGAGCTGACAAGGTAAAAGTCTGTCCTTCTGCCCCTGAACAAAGCAGTTAACCCACTGTTCCCCAGTAGGGGAATTGTAAGTAACAATTTGTTCTTAACTGACTTGCCTAGTTAAATAAAGGTTAAAATAAAAATATATTTTTTTATTGTGGAGTAACTACAATGGTGTTGATCTGCCCAAAACCCGGTGTTTTTGTGTCAAACGGTTTTGTTATATTTCAGTCTTCTGTGATGTATATAAAGTGTAATATTGGGATGAAACCTCAAAATTGAATACATTTCAACTCTATATCTGACATGGTACAGGTGTCTTCTTTTTTTAAACCTATAACCATATGTGTAAGGTGTATACTTTTGTTTCAAAGTAAAAAAAAAATGAAATTCACTGCTTGACTGAGGGACCGTACAGATAAATGAATGTGTGGGATTCAGAGATGAGGTAGTCATTCAAAATGTATGTTAAACACTATTATTGCACACAGAGTGAGCCCATGCAACTTATTAAGTGACTTGTTAAGAAAATTTGTACTCCTGAACTTATTTAGGCTTGCCATGACAAAGGGGTTGAATACTTATTGACTCAAGACATATCAGCTTTTAATGTGTTATTAATTTGTAAAAATGTCGAACGACATAGTACCACATAATGTCAAAGTGGAATTGTGTGTAGGCCAGTGACAAAAACATCTCAATTTAATCCATTTAAAACTCAGGCTGTAACACAACCAAATGTGGCATAAATCAAGGGGTATGAATACTTTCTGAAGGCACTGTATTGTTGATCTCAACATCAACTGTTCAGAGGAGACTTCGTCAATCAGGCCTTCATGGTCAATTTGCTGCAAAGAAACCACTACTAAAGGACACCAATAATAAGAAGAGACTTGCTTGGGCCAAGAAACATGAGCAATGGACATTAGACCGGTGGAAATCTGTCCTTTGGTCTGATGAGTCCAAATTTGAGTTTTTTTATTCCAACTGCCGTGTCTTTGTGAGATGCAGAGTAGGTGAACGGAGGATCTCCGCACGTTTGGTTCCCACTGTGAACCATGGAGGAGGAGGTGCGATGGTGTGGGGGTGCTTTGCTGGTGACACTGTTGGTGATTTATTTAGACTTCAAGGCACACTTAACCAGCATGGCTACCTAGGCATTCCGCAGCGATACGCCAATATCCACATTTTGTAATGGTACTGTATTTCCAATTTATTTATAGAGTCAGTTATGTAGCCTCTCCCACCGCCTACCAGACAATACAAAGCCTTCCAGAAGACCATATTTGAGTTTACCAACTTGTATTATTGCTTCAGCAATGTAAACATCTGAACAATCACCAGTTACATTCAACCTTGAAAGCGAGGGGATTCAAATCATCAATACAAAGTAATGCATCTCCTTGAAATAAACTGCTTTGGTTGTGCCACTACGTGACAAATGAACTCAAGTAAGCAGTTATGGATTGGAAAGTGAGTGGTGGACATGAACAGCTCAGTAGAAACCCCCAAACAGCATGTCTTAGCTTGTTATAGGAGGCCAACGGTGCTTAATGCTGGGCTGCATTCACAGTGCTCTGTCTGGGGCGAACACGCTTCACTGATTCCGAGGAGAAACAGAGCACAAATGAGAAAGACCACAGTCATTCTCTCTCTAAAACTCTCCATTAGTCCTCCCTCTTTTGTGAGTAAGTACTGAGACTGCCCAGTGTGTCCAGGAGCACTATCCACTGTTCCCCATCTCTCTCACATGAGCAATTTGTCTGTCTCCTGGCCACTGTACGGAAGAAAGCTCCACTGTCAAGACCTGTGTGTAGGTGGCAGAGAAGTCAAGCGCAGGAGAAACAAGCTTGGTGGAACTGGAGTAGTTTAATAAAATATAACACCAAAAACACCAAAACTCCAAAAACCAAAGTACAACAAAAAGGAAACATGGGTACCAAAACCCTGTTGCGCACCAAAAATGACAACACGCGCAAAACAACAAACAATCTCTGACAAGGACATGAGGGGAAACAAAGGGTTAAATACACAACATGTAATGAATGGGATTGGAACCAGGTGTGTAGGAAGACAAGACAAAACCAATGGATAATGAAAAATGGATCAATGATGGCTAGAAGACCGGTGACGTCAACCTCCGAGCACCGAGGAGGGGCATCGACTTCGGCAGAACTCGTGACATCCACTCCATCATTCTCCACTCATTTTGTTAAAAATAATCCCCAGACCAACACATCAGCTAAAACACAGAGGCCCACACATAGCTAAACAAGACATGCAAGCGGACTTGCACACGCACACACAGACATACACAACCAGACACATGCATGCGCGCACAGACACACAGATGTTGCTGAGTGTAGCTTCACTATCTGGCAGATTGATTATTTCTGCGTTGACATGTGTTGATTAAGGGGTTGGAACCTACTGTATGGAGTGACGTTAACAGGTGCTCCACCTGCAGTGGAGGCCATCACTCACGTCACACAGTACGGTACCAACACTAGGCTGTACCAGGTTGGGCTTTACATCACTCCTCAGTCAGTACTGCTGATATCACGATATGAAAGAGAGAGGGAGAGGGAGAGAGAGACAGAGAGATAGACAGAAAGAGAGAGAACGATAGACAGAGAGAGAGAGACAGCGAGAGAGACAGAGAGAGAGACAGCGAGAGAGACAGAGAGAGAGACAGCGAGAGAGACAGAGAGAGAGACAGAGAGAGAGACAGAGAGAGACAGAGAGAGAGAAAGAGAGAGAGTGATAAACAGAGAGAGAAAGAGAGAGAGAGATAGAAAGAGAGAGAGCGATAGACAGAGAGAGAGAGACAGAGAGAGAGAGACAGAGAGACAGAGACAGAGAGACAGAGAGACAGACAGAGGCAGAGAGAGAGACAGAGAGAGAGACAGAGAGAGAGACCGAGAGAGGGGGAGAGACAGACCGAGAGAGACAGACAGAGAGAGAGAGAAAGAGAGAGAGAGAGAAAGAGAGACAAAGAGAGAGAGATACAGAGACAGACAGAGACAGAGAGAGAGAGAGAGAACAAAGCCTCACATAGAGCCAGTAGAAAAGGAATAGAATTTCTGTTTAAATCTCAGAACTCCGACTGATAACACCCAGTCAGTCATGTCATGTCTTATCGGCAAAACACTAGTTTCTGATTCTGAAAATCACTCTGCTCTCGGTAGCTATTGGCTAATACGGCAAAGTTGCTACAGCTAGCTCTTAGTGCAAGCTTGTTTGAATGGCCATACGGTAGCTAGTTTGCCAGCTTGTTGATGAAGTTGTACGGCACCAAAGTTTTGGGACTGTTAAAAAATCACATGTATCTGACTCTGAAAGCTGGCACTGTGCCTTGCTACTTTGTAATATTTGACCAACGCGATAACGTTGCGGAAAGCAGTCAGCTGTGCTGTAGCAGTCGGCTGTGCTGTGAAACTCAACGCACTACTCACGGCAGAACAGACATAATGAAAGCTAATTTGTGCATTAGCTAGAACGTCCCTACACTAGCTAGCTAGCTACAGGGAGTATTCAGCATTGAGTGAACTGGCGTTGTTAGCATCACTGCCTTTCATTTCATATGGATTGATTTGATACGGGTTCAGACAGCAAGCAGACATTTTTGTGCACATTTCAAACTTCATAAATACTGATTCTACCACCACAAAACATATTATTTTATGTAGAATTAGGTAGACTTGCTCATGAAAAAAAAGTAAATATTAGCTACAGATTAACTCTGACTCTTTTGAGGATCAAAGGGGGTTCAGTGGACGATGTCCCCCTTGGTAACATTTTGACGATGAAAGGAGGTTCAGTGGACAATGTCCCCTTGGTAACATTTTGAGGATGAAAGGAGGTTCAGTGGATGATGTCACCTTGGTAACATTTTGACGATGAAAGGAGGTTCAGTGGATGATGTCCCCTTGGTAACATTTTGACGATGAAAGGAGTTTCAGTGGATGATGTCCCCATGGTAACATTTTGACGATGAAAGGAGGTCCAGTGGATGATGTCACCTTGGTAACATTTTGACGATGAAAGGAGGTTCAGTGGATGATGTCACCTTGGTAACATTTTGACGATGAAAGGAGGTTCAGTGGATGATGTCACCTTGGTAACATTTTGAGGATGAACTATCAGACAGATCAGTGCAGACGGCCTTCACACTTTCTGAAATATTTTTTTACATTATTGTTTAATTTAAATGTTTTACCTTTATTTAACTAGGAAAGTCAGTTAAGAACAAATTCTTATTTACAATGACGGCCTACACCGGCCAAACCCGGACGACGCTGGACCAATTGTGCGCCGCCCCATGGGCCTCCCAATCACGGCCGGATGTGATGCAGACATGAGACAATGGTGTAGACTCAACAATATGTTTGTCTGATCAGAATGGGGACAGACATTAGTAGTATTAGAACTACTAATAACAAATTGGTCGTCAGCTTAATGCCTTCTATACTTCTGACTACTTTAGTCTCCTGTGTCCCAAAACAGGATCCTATCATGATCTCACTAGAACTACTAATACCAAATCATGTTCAACAAGAAATGATGACCCACACTTATGGAGCACTAATATTACCAAAGGGATCAAAGGTCAACTAATAATAGGCCTACAGGTAGAATGTAGAGAGCTCATACATCACAACGAAGATGGATACAAATCCGAAATAAACTGACCTCTCTAATGGTGTCAAATGGAAATGAAATTACCATTTGAGTGGTAGTGGTAGCGGAATGAACGTACATGGCAAAATCCCTTATGTCTGGATCACTTAGGGAAAGAGAAATTACTCCGGTGTGCAATGTATAAATGGATATTTCAGACTGTTACAATTAGGTGTCTGTGGCAGAGAATGGAAAATAAAAGCATTTGGGTGAGAGATAAAGAAAAAGAGTATTTGAAAGAAAGTTAGACGGAAGAAGATGGAGCCTGTGATAGATTGCATCAGAACATTTTAAGTATCCCATTTAAAATAATAATGTGACTAGACGCAGTATTGTGTAAAACACTTGATTTGATTAGATGCTCTCATGTCTGCCTAGAGCTGTGCCCTAAAAAGTAACATGGGATTTCATCTGCCAAATAATCAATATTCACTTAATAGCCTCTTAAGAATGGGCCCCAGACATCATCCGTTGTGACCGACTACAATACAGCTGCCATAGCAGTGCTGTACTACCCCCTTTTGGCAGCTTTCACAACTGAAAGTCACAACAGAATCCTGAGGGTCTGCTGACTAGCTGAGGGCCTACTGACTTGTGAGGCTACTCTGAGCCTGACAGAGCGTGTTCTGCCGGGTTGCAGTACCGATGGTGCTGGGTTACAAGACGCCAAAGCTTTTTAACTGGTTCTGCTATCAGAATCCATGCGTTATAGCTGATCACAACAGACCAGAATCACCTCTCAGAGTAGAAGCTTTTTGAAGTTGATTTGGCAGTGTGTCAGACTGGCAATTATGGCTGAGGCTGTTACCACCTCAGTGTCAAATTAGTGCCAACCAGTTATTATTGGTTAATCAGTGCCAATCAGTTATTAGTCCTACAGTAAAAAAAAATAAATCCATCAAACATTTTACAAGACAACAGATACCAGACATCTACACTGCTTTGTTCAGTGCCTTTGATCGGTTGTACATGGCACCTAGTGTGGCTGTTTCTGTCGGGGTGTTGCTGTTGAACGACTGAGGCACTAACACTGACTTGAGATTCAGCAACATGTGCCAAAGGAATGACTTCATTGCTATGTTGTGCGACCTCTGCCTTGGCAGGAATTGGATAACTGGGATAAACTTTGATCACAGGTACGGCCTAAATGTTAATAGGTAATCAAGCAGTGTAAACCTACATTCCGTGTAGTGGGTTGGTGAACAAGAGGTTGAAAAGGCAGAAAGGGTACGGTTGTAATGACGTATGTACAAGTCACTAGTTCATACTGTATTCTGAAGAGAAAGGCCTTTACCTGACTCTACCTGAGGAAGAGGATGCTCCAGCAGGGACCTACAGCAGCTCTGGAGGACGAGCTCAGCTGTCCCATCTGCTTTGAATTCTTCCAGGACCCCGTGAGTCTGAAATGCCCAACACAGCTTCTGCCGCGGCTGCCTGGGAACACCAGCATGGATACAACAAAAGCAGCGCGAATGCCCCGTCTGCGGGTGAAGGCATTCCGTGGACGATTTCCATCCCTCCATGTCCAACATGAAACTGAGGAACATAGTGGAGGCCTACCTGCAGACAGAGGAGAAGGAGGGGAATGAGGGGAGAGCAGTGTGTCTTGTGCTGTGTTCCATACATAACAAGAAGCTCAGGTTTTTCTGTAAGGAGTGTGAGGAACTTGTTTGTGCTGTGTGTGGAGACCGAGCTGCATGCCAAGCATACACACCTGTCAGTGAAGGAGGAAGCGCAATGGCGTAAGGTACTGTTCTCGCAGGAATACACATCTACTTGCAGTCTTTTCCGCTTGCTAACCAAGTTCCCTTCGGAACTCAATATATTCAATATACTGTAAACACGGAATAGTTGAGAAACTCGTTTTTATTTGCATCCTTTTTCAACTGTAACCCCTCCTTATCTCTCCACCACTATCCCCCACTCTCTTCCGTTATCTACCCAGAGGGAACTCATGGCACTGCTCTACAACCTTCCTGAGAAACTGGAACTGGACATAAAGCAAGCGAGAGCATCAAGAGAGCGTGCAGCACAATACATCAAGGTATGTCGCTAGCTAAATAACACAAAGATATTTACACAGATACTACATAGACATGTACCTATCTTATTGTACTGTTCCAGACCCAGGCCCAGACCATAGCAGGACAGATCAAGAGTGAGTTTGCGAAGCTCCACCAGTTCCTGAGAGCGGAGGAGGAGGCCAGACTGGCAGCTCTGAAACAGGAGGAGAGCAAGAAGACAGGGTTACTGACTGAGAGGATCAACCGCCTCACCAGCGACGTGACTTCCCTCTCTGAGAGAATCTCAGACGTACAGTACAGGATGTTAAACAGATGATGTCTCATTCTTGCAGGTTCATCTCACATATTTTAACAACGTTCTATGTTCACAGTACAACTGTTAATTAAATGTACTGAGGCTTTCTCAAATAATTATTTGATTTTTTACTGAGATCCACGCGTTTTTTTGTTTCAGATATACAAGGACTTGAAAGACAGGTATGCAACATTTCAATGATCATCATAAGTGTCACATCCTGACCAGCAGAGGGAGCAATTGGATTAGTTTTGGTCAGGATGTGGCAGGGTTTTTGTGTGTGTGAATGGTTGTGTTGGTGATTAGGACTCCCAATTGAAGGCAGGTGTGTTGAGTTGCCTTTGATTGGGAGTCCTATATAGGAGTGTGTGTTTTTCTTTGGGGTTGTGGGTAATTGTTTCTTGTTTAGTGTGGTTGCACCTGACAGGACTGTTGGCTGTCAGTTTCCTTGTTTTTGATCTTGTATAGTGTTCGTTCTAATTAAATTGAAGGATGAATACTAACTCTGCTGCATTTTGGTCCATTTCTGAAGACAGCTGTGACAGAATTACCCACCAAACCAGGACCAAGCAGCAGAGGAACAAGGAGGAAGGATGGACGTGGGCAGAGATAAGGAGGAGCGTTTCCAGGGCTATGGAAGAGTTTAGTAAACTCGAGAGGCAGCCCCAATAATTTTTTGGGGGGGGCACAAGGGCAGTTTTGCGGGGCAAGAATGGAGCCCCAGGCCAGCTCCCCGCACTAGCATGGAGGTGCGTGTCTCCAGGCTGGCACGTCCAGTACCAGCCCCACGCATCAGGCGTCTAGTGTGTCAGCCCAGCCTTGCCAGTCAGGAGTCGCCAGAGCCGCCCGCCAGTCAGGAGTCGCCAGAGCCGCCCGCCAGTCAGGAGCCGCCAGAGCCGCCCGCCAGTCAGGAGCCGCCAGAGCGGCCCGTCTGCCCGGGTCTGCCAGAGCGGCCCGTCTGCCCGGGTCTGCCAGAGCGGCCCGTCTGCCCGGGTCTGCCAGAGCGGCCCGACTGCCCGGGTCTGCC
Source organism: Salmo trutta (assembly GCF_901001165.1). Taxonomy (NCBI): domain Eukaryota; kingdom Metazoa; phylum Chordata; class Actinopteri; order Salmoniformes; family Salmonidae; genus Salmo; species Salmo trutta. Next base: position 24,019,101 of record NC_042961.1, on the reverse strand, counting down.
AGAGCGGCCCGACTGCCCGGGTCTGCCAGAGCGGCCCGACTGCCCGGGTCTGCCAGAGCGGCCCGTCTGTCCTCCGGCCCAGCCCGAGTGGCCCGCCTGTCCTCCGGCCCAGCCCGAGTGGCCAGGGTCAGCCTGAGTGGCCTGTCTGCCCGGCGCAGCTATCGGCACCACCGAAGTGGCCGACGCCGAAGGTGGAGAGAGGTCCACGTCCCGCACCTGAGCCACCTCCAGGATAGGTGGGTTGGGGAGGGAGGGTGTAGCACAGTGCCGTCGTTGACGGCAGCCACCCTCCCTTCCCTCCCTTATTGTTTAGGGGTTATTGTTTATTGGTTTTGTTGGGGTATTGGGGATTTTTTTGTTGTGTTTTCTTTTTGTAAGGTGCATTACGGGGTCTGCACCTTGAGGGGGGGGGGGGTACTGTCACATCCTGACCAGCAGAGGGAGCAATTGGATTAGTTTTGGTCAGGATGTGGCAGGGTTTTTGTGTGTGTGAATGGTTGTGTTGGTGATTAGGACTCCCAATTGAAGGCAGGTGTGTTGAGTTGCCTTTGATTGGGAGTCCTATATAGGAGTGTGTGTTTTTCTTTGGGGTTGTGGGTAATTGTTTCTTGTTTAGTGTGGTTGCACCTGACAGGACTGTTGGCTGTCAGTTTCCTTGTTTTTGTTCTTGTATAGTGTTCGTTCTAATTAAATTGAAGGATGAATACTAACTCTGCTGCATTTTGGTCCATTTCTGAAGACAGCTGTGACAATATGTCAAATATTTGATCAGTCTCCAACATTATTGACACAAAATGTCTGTACTGTATGTCATTTCAGTACACTGCAGGATCCAGAGCCTTTATCAGGAACACTGATAGATGTGGCCCAACACCTGGGCAACCTGAGGTTCAAGGTCTTGGAGAAAATGCAGAAAATGGTGCAATACAGTGAGTACACAGATTTTATAAGCAACAGTCCACATTTTGAGGTTAATCATTGACTTGCTTCCATGGCGCAGCACATTGATCCATTTATAAATATTTCTCACAAAAAGCTGACTCATGTTGGGATTCCTGACTGACCAGTGATGTAAATTCCTTAAATAAAAATACTTTAAAGTACTACTTAAGTCGTATTTTGGGGTGGATGCATTTTTTTTATTGAATTGCATTTATTTTGGTTAACAGACATATACAACAAAATGTACAATGTGAAGAAACTTAACAGTATTTATTAAAACGCTTGTTTACAACGTGGTCCTCAAAGGTACAAACAAACATACAGTTGAAGTTGGAAGTTTGCATACACCTTAGCCAAATACATTTAAACTCAGTTTTTCACAATTCCTGACATTTAATCCTAGTAAAAATTCACTGTCATAGGTCAGTTAGGATCACCACTATTTTAAGAATGTGAAATGTCAGAATAATTGTAGAGATTTGTTTCAGCTTTTATTTTTTTCATCACATTCCCAGTGGGTCAGAAGCTTACATACACTCAACTTGGGTCAAACGTTTTGGGTAGCCTTCCACAAGATTCCCACAATAAGTTGGGTGAATTTTCGCCCATTCCTCCTGACAGAGCTGGTGTAACTGAGTCAGGTTTGTAGGCCTCCTTGCTCGCACATGCTTTTTCAGTTCTGCCCACAAATGTTCTATAGGATTGAGGTCAGGGCTTTGTGATGGCCACTCCAATACCTTGACTTTGTTGTCCTTAAGCCATTCTGCCACAACTTTGGAAGTATGCTTGGGGTCATTGTCCATTTGGAAGACCCATTTGCGAGAAAGCTTTAACTTCCTGACTGATGTCTTGAGATGTTATTTCAATATATCCACATAATCTTCCTGCCTCATGATGCCATCTATTTTGTGAAGTGCACCAGTCCGTCCTGCAGCAAAGCACCCCTACAACATGATGCTGCCACCCCCGTGCTTCACGGTTGGGATGGTGTTCTTCGGCTTGCAAGCCTCCCTCCTTTTCCTCCAAACATAACGATGGTCATTATGGCCAACCAGTTCTATTTCTGTTTCATCAGACCAGAGGACATTTCTCCAAAAAGTAAGATCTTTGTCCCCATGTGCAGTTGCAAACCGTAGGCTGGCTTTTTTATGCCATTTTGGAGCAGCGGCTTCTTCCTTGCTGAGCGGTCTTTCGGGTTATGTCGATAAAGGACTCGTTTTACTGTGGATATAATACTTTTGTACCTGTTTCCTCCAATACCTTCACAATGTCTTTTGCTGTTGTTCTGGGATTGATTTGCACACCAAAGTACGTTCATCTCTTGGAGACAGAACTTATCTCCTTCCTGAGCGGTATGACAGCTGCGTGGTCTCGTGGTGTTTATACTTGCGTACTATTGTTTGTACAGATTAACGTACCTTCAGGCATTTGAAAATTGCTCCCAAGGATGAACAATATTTTTTTTTCTGAGGCCTTGGTTGATTTCTTTTGATTTTCCCATGATATCAAGCAAAAAGGCACTGAGTTTGAAGGTAGGCCTTGAAATGACTCATGATATCAATTAGTCTGTCAGAAGCTTCTAAAGCCATGACATAATTGTTTGGAATTTTCCAAGCTGTTTAAAGGCACAGTCAACTTAGTGTATGTAATCTTTTGACCCACTAGAATTGTGATACAGTGAATAATCTGTAAGTCGCTCTGGATAAGAGCGTCTGCTAAATGACGTAAATATAAATATATTATAAGTGAAATAATCTGTCTGTACTTGTGTCATGCACAAAGTAGATGTCCTAACCGACTTGCCAAAACTATAGTTAGTTAACAAGAAATTTGTGGAGTAGTTGAAAAACAAGTTATAATGACTCCAACCGAAGTGTATGTAAACTTCCGACTTCAACTGTATATAATGATTAAAAGGCAAGACAAAATTACAAACAACCATAAATACATTCATTTTAATTGACATCCTAAAAAGTGCCACTATTCACTGCACTTTTCCCTATCCTTAAAAATCAACCATACATTAATTTCACATTTCAACCTTAAAAAAAACTATTCATTGCACATCATAACTATTATTCAAATACTGTGACGATCGTCGTAAGGAGCAAGGTGCAGCGTGCTCATGATAAATATTATTATACTCATTACACAATACAAAAACAATAAACAAAGAAACACGAATGTCACTTTCTGCAGGCTTCACTGAGCAATACAAAAACAAGATCCCACAACACCAGGTGGAAAAAACCTACTTAAGTAGAGACAACGATTAGAGACAACGAGGACCAGCTGCCTCTAATTGGAGATCATCCCAAACAAAACCAACATAGAAATACAAAACTAGAACATCAACTTAGAAATACAAAACATAGAAAAACACACCCTGACCTACTCTACCATAGAAAATAACATCTTACTATGGTCAGGACGTGACAGTACCCCCCCAAAGGTGCGGACTCCGACCTCACCTAAACAAAACAACAACCCCCCCCAACAAAACAAAAGGGAGGGTAGGGTGGGTAACTAATGTCTATGGCGGCTCTGGTGCAGTACACACAACCTTACCTCGCGGATCCTCCAACAGAGGTGGTGGCTCTGGTTCGGAAAATAACATGGTACTATGGTCAGGACGTGACAAATACATACACCTGACCTGCAGTAGGGGGGGGCACAAGGGGCAGTGGAGTGGTTTCTCTTACTTAGACAACCTTGTCCAAATGAAAACCTTTGCCTGCTTTTTAAAGCTATTTTAAATTGTTCTTTGCTTGATCTCTAACGGGAGGCTATTCCATAGACCAGGTATTCCCAAAGTGGGAAAAAATTCTTCACATTTTCAAACAGTATATTTATATTTTCCATCGGGGCTATCCATTTGGGTGAGTTTTTTCCCCTCGCCTGAGTAGCCTCGTTTCACTGCCAAAAATAAAATTAAACCATCTAGTGTTCAACAAAATAACAACACAATGTCAAATACAGGTAGCCTAGTCAAATGATTAACATCCAGTCACATTAACTGTTACTCTCTTGTGGGAATTCCACTAACAGTCCGTATGTAGCCAAATGTAGCTGCTGCTCATTCCGTTTGCTCGAAAATGGATAAATGGTCAAAAAAAAGTAAGGCCCACGTCCATAGAGACACATACCAGCTCTCCTGGTAGTACTGCTATTACCAGCAGTACTACACCTGCACCTGTCAACGACACAAAGTTGTTCTGCTTCCACGAGCACATCCAATGCTAGCATCAGTAATTCTACATTTGTTGTTAGCCCAGCTAGCATTGACACTGACAGTTGTGAATCTGATGCAGCTGAAGAGCTACTGCCCCCTTACCCGGGAAAGCACTGAACAGCAGACAGGGACGTTGGACCATCGAAGAGGTGCAAATATGATGAGAACTACATTGAGTTGGTGTTTCTTTTATATTGGGAGTAGAGCCTTTCCTCAGCCACAGTGTGTTGTATGTGCAAAAGTACTTTCTCACAACTCGATGAAACCTTCAGTCTTGCGCAGACATTTAGAAATAAAACATGCCAGTTTGAAAAATAAGCCATAGGACTTTTTTGAGTGAGAATTAAGATGACTTTCAAATAGTAAGACATGTATAAAAGCAACAGATACCATTAATAAAAAGGGGCAAGAAGCGTTTTATATGGTGAGGTACCGAGTGGCTAGGACAGGCAAGCCCCATACTATTGTGGAGGATTGAATTATTCCTGCTGCTGTGGATATGGCTAGGACAATGCTGGGGGAAAAGGCCCAAAAGAAACTATACAGACAATGCCTTCATCAAACAACATTGTTTCACGACACAACATTGACATGGCAGGAGATGTTTTGAAACAATTACTACTTCGCATACAAGCCAGTGAATTCTATGCTTTACTACAGCTGGATGAGTCAACAGACGTGGCGGGCCTGGCACAGCTCCTGGTATATGTCCGTTACGTTTATGGGGGGGTCAATTAATGGAAGACATCCTCTTCTGCAAACCACTGGAAACCAGGACAACAGGAGATTATATTTTTAAAGTACTGGACAGCTTTGTGACATCAAATGGACTTTGGTAGTCAAGACGTGTTGGTATCTCTACTGATGGCCCAAAATTACTGTTAAATGTTGAATGCTTAGCAGGACAGGAAAATGGTCCAATTCACACACTTTTTAAGAGAACATCCTGGTCATCCCTACTGCCTCTGACCTGGCGGACTCACTAAACACAAATGCTTTGTTTGTAAATTATGTCTGAGTGTTGGAGTGTGCCCCTGGGTATCCGTAAATTAAAAAAAACAGAAAATAGTGCCGTCTGCTTGGCTTAATATAAGGAATTTTAAATGATTTACACTTTTACTTTTGGTACTTAAGTATATTTTAGCAATTACATTTACTTTTGATACTTAATTATATTTAAAACCAAATAATTCTAGACTTTTACTTAAGTAGAATTTTACAGGGTGACTTTCACTTTTAATAGAGTCATTTTCTGTTAAGGTTTATTTACTTTTAGTATGACAATTGGTTACTTTTTCCATGACTGTGACGGACTCATTGACAAAATGCTCAGTCATGTTAAGGTTGCTGAAATACAAACTGCCGACTTATGCTCTGCCAAAACATGAACTGCTGACCAATATTCTGATTTCTGACCCAGAGACAAACTGCTGACTCATGTTCTGTTCATACAGCCAGCAACACAGTGTACCAACATCCATGTATCTAAGCCGGTGGCCATCTAACCTTCCCACTCCTTCTGTCCCAGCCCCTGTGACCCTGGATGTGAATTCAGCCCACGCTGATCTACTGATCTCTGGGGTCCTCCTGGAGGTGAGTGACAGATGGGTGTCCCAGCCTGTGCCTGATAACGCTGAGCGATTCGACAGCTCAGTGAGCGTGCTAGGTTCTGTGGGTTTCTGCTCAGGCATTCACAGCTGGGAGGTGGAGGTGGGGCCTAAGAAGGCCTGGACGCTGGGCGTGGCCAAAGAGGGTGTAGCCCGGAAAGGCAATGTGATGGTCAGCCCAGAAGGCGGGATATGGGCGATGGGGCTGTGGAACGGGCAGCAGTATAGCGCTGGAACTGCCCCCCTGGGTACCCGGTTGGTTCTTAACCTCTCTGGGCCAGTGGGACGCCTACTCAACAGCCAGTGGAATCCCGTGGCGCGTTATTCAAATACCTTAGAAATGCTATTACTTCAATTTCTCAAACATATGACTATTTTACAGCATTTTAAAGACAAGACTCTCATTAATCTAACCACACTGTCCGATTTCAAAAAGGCTTTACAACGAAAGCAAAACATTAGATTATGTCAGCAGAGTACCCAGCCAGAAATAATCAGACACCCATTTTTCAAGCTAGCATATAATGTCACATAAACCCAAACCACAGCTAAATGCAGCACTAACCTTTGATGATCTTCATCAGATGACAATCCTAGGACATTATGTTATACAATACATGCATGTTTTGTTCAATCAAGTTCATATTTATATCAAAACCCAGCTTTTTACATTAGCATGTGACTAGCATTCCCACCGAACACTTCCGGTGAATTTACTAAATTACTCACGATAAACGTTCACAAAAAACATAACACTTATTTTAAGAATTATAGATACAGAACTCCTTTATGCACTCGCTATGTCCGATTTTAAAATAGCTTTTCGGTGAAAGCACATTTTGCAATATTCTGAGTAGATAGCCCAGCCATCACAGGCTAGCTATTTTGACACCCACAAAGTGTGGTACTCACCAAACTCCGATTTACTATTAGAAAAGTTTGATTACCTTTGGTGTTCTTCGTCAGAATGCACTCCCAGGACTTCTACTTCAATAACAAATTGTCACAGGTTATGTTGTGGTGTTGAAGAGAGGACCAAAATGCAGCAGAGTTGTGGATACTCATTTTCTTTTAATGAGACACACGCAAAGCATCCACAGTGAAAAAACAAAACAATAAATAATACTCACGACAGGAACAGTCTTACAGGCATACAAAAACGCAGTGCAAGAACAACTACCCACAACCCCAAAGAAAAACACACACCCCTATATAGGACTCCCAATCAAAGGCAACTCAACACACCTGCCTTCAATTGGGAGTCTAATCACCAACACAAACCCCTTAACACACAAAAAACCTGCCACATCCTGACCCAAAACTGATACCATACCTCCCTCTGCTGGTCAGGACGTGACAGTACCCCCCCCCCCCTCAAGGCGCAGACCCCGGAATGCAACAGAAAATACAAAAAAAATGTAACCCCAACAAAACCAATAAACAATAACCCCTAAACAATTAGGGAGGGAAGGGAGGGTGGCTGCCGTCAACGACGGCACTGTGCTACACCCTCCCTCCCCAACCCACCTCTCCTGGAGGTGGCTCAGGTGCAGGACGTGGACCTTGCTCCACCTTCGGCGTCGCCCACTTCGGTGGCGCCGATAGCTGCGCCGGGCAGACGGGCCACTCAGGCTGACCCTGGCAGATGGACCACTCGGGCTGGGCCGGAGGACACGCGGGCCACTCGGGCTGGGCCGGAGGACAGGAGGGCCACTCGGGCTGGGCCGGAGGACAGGAGGGCCACTCGGGCTGGGCCGGAGGAGAGGAGGCCACTCGGGCTGGGCCGGAGGACAGGCGGGCCACTTCGCCCTGGCACATGCGGGGCGTTGGTACTGTGCCTACCGGCCTGAAAATCCCAGGCCTCACCACAGCCCCAACCCCAAAGCACGGGACCTGTCCAGTCTGCCCTACAAGGGTACGGGGAGCTGGCCTGGGGCTCCAATCTCGCCCCGCCAAATAGCCCTTGTGCCCCCCCCTAAAAAATTATTGGGGCTGCCTCTCGGGTTCTACCTGCCTCCCAGGCAGGTTGTCACAGTGGACCAGCAACTGCTCCCATGTCCAGTCAATCCTTTCCGTCAATACTTCCAGCGACCAGGAATCCATCACCTCCCGAGCGCGCTGCTTCCAACATTCCTCTCTCACTTGCCTCTGTCCTCTTCTCCGCTGCTTGTTCCTTTGGTGGTGGGTAGTTCTGTCACAGGTTATGTCGTGGTGTTGAAGAGAGGACCAAAATGCAGCAGAGTTGTAGATACTCATTTTCTTTTAATGAGACACACACAAAGCATCCACAGTGAAAAAACAAAACAATAAATGATACTCACGACAGGAACAGTCTTACAGGCATACAAAAACGCAGTGCAAGAACACTACCCACAACCCCAAAGAAAAACACACACCCCTATATAGGACTCCCAATCAAAGGCAACTCAACACACCTGCCTTCAATTGGGAGTCTAATCACCAACACAAACCCCTTAACATACAAAAAACCTGCCACATCCTGACCCAAAACTGAAACCATACCTCCCTCTGCTGGTCAGGATGTGACACAAATGTTGGTTTGGTCCCAAATAATCCATAGTTATATCCAAATAGCGGCGTTTTGTTTGTGCGTTCAAGACACTATCCGAAGGGTAAATAAGGGTGACGCGCCCAACGCGTTTCGTGACAAAAAAATTCTAAATATTCCATTACCGTACTTCGAAGCATGTCAACCGCTGTTTAAAATCAATTTTTATGCCATTTTTCTCGTAAAAAAGCGATAATATTCCGACCGGGAGTGGTTGTGTTCGTTCAAAGAGAGAGAAAGTAAACATGGTGTCAGCTCAGGCATGCGCCTCAGTCTCATTGTCCTCAGATCGACCACTTACAAAATGCGCTAATGTTTTTCAGCCAGGGCCTGCAAAGCCACCATTCAGCTTTCTGGCGCCTTCTGAGAGCCTATGGGAGCGTTAGAAAATGTCACGTCATGCCAGAGATTCCCTGTTTTGGTTAGAGATGATCAAGAAGGCCATGAAATGGTCAGAGAGAGCGCTTCCTGTTTGCAATCTTCTCAGGTTTTGGCCTGCCAAATGAGTTCTGTTATACTCACAGACACCATTCAAACAGTTTTAGAAACTTTAGGGTGTTTTATATCCAAATCAAACAATTATATGCATATTCTAGTTACTGGGCAGGAGTAGTAACCAGATTAAATCGGGTATGTTTTTTATCCGGCCGTGCAAATACTGCCCCCTATCTCCAACAGGTTAAGAGGAAGCCCAAGAGGATCATGGTCAAGCTGGACTATGAGAAAGTAGAGCTCTCCTTCTATGACTCCAGTGACATGTTACTCATCTATACGTTTAAACACAGGTTCACAGAGAGGCTGTTCCCCTACTTCTCTCCCTGTCTCAACTCTGATGGCACTAACACTGGAGTGCTGAGGATCTGCCCTGAGAAGGTCTCTGTGACTGTGGCACCTATTCACTGAGGATATAACCTGGTGATTCTATTTCATGATCACATACTGAAGCGTCTGTATTGGTAAAGTCTGTCACAGTGACCCCTGTGTATTGATTTTGTCTGTCTATCGTTTTGTATATTGAGGTGAATATCCTCACCTCCACTGGTGACATTGATGTCAGTGACACCAATGTGTATTCCGGAACTTTGTTTGGAGCAGATCTATTCTTTGCTGTTAATTCACTTACTGAGAGCAAGTGTCATGATTGAATTCCCTAATTATTGGTGTCATGTTCAATAAAGGTACAAATTCTGTTTACTTCGATTCCATGCCTCAGTCTTTAAGTGGAGCAAATCAACACCGAAACACTGGACCAGTTTGCCAGCATTCCAGACAGCGTCATCAGTCCCTAGCCCAGCCACCCTACGGTAGGTACACCAGCTCAGAACAAGCACACATCTCTCCATCATGGCTGCCACCTGGACCCTGGAGGACGACATGTCCTGCCCTGTGTGCTGCGATGTTTTCACTGACCCTGTGGTGCTGGGCTGCAGCCACAGCTTCTGCAGGAGCTGCCTGGACAACTACTGGAACACTCAGGTCATCAAAAAGTGCCCCGTCTGCCGCCTCCATTCCCAAACCGACGCTCCACCCAGTAACCTGGCTCTGAGGAACATCGTGGAGACCTTTGCGAGGGAGAGGAGCCACAATACCACCAAGCAGGAGGAGACGAGAAAGGGGGAGAAGGAGAGCCAGGGAAGGAGGGAGTCAGGAGGGAGGAGTGGGTTGGTACGGGATGGGGATGAAAGGTGCAGTCTCCATGGGAAGAGGTTGTTGTTGTTCTGTGTGGAGGACCAGGAGGCTCTGTGTGCGGTGTGTCAGACCTCCAGGAGACACAAGAGCCATCAGCTCTGCCCTGTGGACGAGGCTGCTCAGGAACTCAAGGTATGGCTAGTACTGTCTGTCATTTCAGGGCCAGCAACTGCATGTCACTTCGCTAGGCTGGTCTGGTTGTGTTACAGTAATTCGTCTGTTTACTGTTTTACTGTAGTTTTCCAATTACCGTGAGTAGGTACTGTAAGTCCTTTATGATAAACAGATGAGCCCGTGTGGCTCAGTTCGTAGAGCAGCTTACAACGCCAGGTTGTGGGTTTCATTTCCATGGAGGACAAGCACAAAAATGCATGCGCTCACTACTGTAAATCACTCTGGATAATAGTGTTTGCTTAATGACTCAAATGTTATGTAAAATTCCACCTTATTGGGATTATTCACTACACTGAAACTATAGTTCTGTTTGCTTAGTCTTGTTATTTGGCAATGTGTTGTTCTTTTTCGTGTTCTTATCTGTGCATCAGATGAGCTCATGCGTTTTGCAGGAATGTTGGCTTTGCAGTTTCTGAGAATCATTCAAAACGGTTTCGCCGTAGGTAGAACAAATATGATATATTGACATTAATTCTGTCTGTTGTGTCTAATAGCACACAGGCGCCTCAATACCCAAAACTGTATATGGCCTAAACCCCTTGACTTTTCTCGTCCTCTCTCATCGCCTCCTTCTCAAAACCCATTGGAGGAGAAGGTGCGAGGGGAGGGACCTCTTACTTTCTCGTCCAGTGGGTTTCGAGAAAGAAGTGAGGAGATAGGACACGAGGAGTCAAGGAAATGCAATTGAGATTTTCCTCTGGTATGTGGCCAGGAGGAAGTGAAAGCATCTATCATCCCTCTGAGGAGGAAGTTGGAGACATTCCAAAAGTTGAAGGAGGATTGCATGAAAACAGCAGAACACATCAAGGTAAGTACTATGGAACTAACAATTATACGGAGATATAAAGTTTACTTCACTATCAACATTTTGGTTTCCTAGCCTTTTTCAACAGTTTTGCACTATGAAACCATTTTCATATTGTATCAGAAAGTATGAGAGGTCACCCACTGACCCTTTGACTTATTGACCCCCAGAGCCAGGCCATGCAAACAGAAAGGAAGATAAGAGATGAGTTTGTGGAGCTGCGTCACTTTCTGTGTCTGGAGGAAGTTGTCCGGCTGTCTGCCCTCTCTGAGGAGGTGGAGATGAAGACAGTTATAATGACAGAGAAGATTGAACACCTGGCCAAGAAGATGACCTCCCTGACCAGCAACATCAGAGAGATAGAACAGGATATAGAGGCAAACGACCTTCCATTTCTCCAGGTACAGAGACACTTACTGTAAACATACACATTCTAAAATACTATACATTTGATTTTCAAATTTGGCCATTTTATCTCACACAACTATGTTCTTTCCCCAGGCTTACAAGAACAACAAAGCAAGGTAAGGTACTACTTTTTCAAACACATTCTGCCTGCTTTGAGGTTACAGTCCTTTACTACAACAGCCACTCCATCTGTATGTTTTGCTTCAGGGCCAACTGTACATTGCAGGATCCAGAGCCTGTATCAGGGGCATTGATCGATGTGGCCCAACACCTGGGCAACCTGAGGTTCAAGATCTGGGAGAAGATGCAGGAGAAGGTGCAATACAGTGAGTAGTAGACCAGAGCAAATGAATGGTTATCAGATCACTAGATGCTCAGAGTACCACACTTTAAAATGTAAATTGTTATATAGCATTGTAGTCATACCTGTTTGTCTTTCCCCCCCAGCCCCAGTGACTCTGGACCCTAACACCGCGGCCCCCTGGCTCTCTCTCTCAGACGACCTGACCAGTGTGTGCGTCAGTGGAGAGAAGTCTCACATCCCCAACAACCCAGAGCGCTGTGACACGTGTGTTTGCGTGCTGGGGGCCGACCCCTTCAGTTCCGGCAGTCACTGTTGGGAGGTGGAGGTGGCGGGTAAGACCAGATGGGACCTGGGGGTCCTGAGAAAGAGTGTGTGTAGGAAAGGGGTCCTGAGTGTGAACCCTGTCCACGGGTTCTGGGCCCTGTCCCTGAGGGACGGCGGCCAGTACAGCGCCTGCACCGTGCCCTGGACCCGTCTCACTCTGAAGAGGAGGCCTAGGAGGGTCAGAGTGTGTCTGGACTATGACGCGGGAGAGGTGACTTTCTATGACCCCACTGACATGTCGCTCATCTATACATTCAGGGACAAGTTTAAAGAGCCATTGTTGCCCTACCTCTGTCCCTGTGTGAGTGACAGCGGCCGCAATGCTGAGCCACTAAAGATATGCCCTGCCAAAGTGTCATTGCTTCATGATGTTGGTGATTGTCACGTCCTGACCCTTGTAAGAGGTCATTTTCTATAGTAGAGTGGTCAGGGCGTGACAGGGGGTGTTTTGGGTGGTTTTTCTATGTTGTCTATTTCTATGTTTTAGTTCTAGTTTGTCTATTTCTATGTTGGGGTTGTTTGGGTTGATCTCCAATTGGAGGCAGCTGATCCTCGTTACCTCTAATTGGAGGTCATATTTATGTTGACATTTGTCCCACCTGTTTTTGTGGGTGATTATCTTTTGAGTAGTGTGTTTTCCTCTCTGCTTCATGTTTTTTGGGGTTTCAAGTATTTAGTGTATTGCATTTAGTTTCACGGAATAAATAAATGTGTGGAACTATGAACACGCTGCATTTTGGTCCAATCCTTTGAACAGCCGTGACAGTGATAAAGTTTTGTAGATTACAATATGTATTTTTTAGAGGAGACATTGCTAATGCATCCATATGTCTAACTATCTATTATTAACACAATGGATGTATATTTTCTGTATATATATGGATGTATATGTTTGGGTATATGTGAATGGAACAATTCTTACCCTATATCATAAGTCATATTTTCTTGGTGTGTGTCAAATGGCAAGATAAATTAAACAAAAATGGTGATCATTACTCAACATTGGTGTTAATATTCTGTAAGACTTGTTCTAAATGCTTATGAATGATCATGCTTATAAATGTGTATAAATACAACAATTAAATACTTTTATGTTTATGAATTACATGATTTATTCATGGTTTATTGTTTATTCATGAAAGTTCTTAATAAAGCGTTTCTTGTCAACATTGAGCTTCGTCGGCCTCCTTGAGGTGACTGACAGACGGGCGTCCCAGCCTGTGCCTGATAACGCTGAGCGATTCGACAGCTCAGTGAGCGTGCTAGGCTCTGTGGGTTTCTGCTCAGGCATTTACAGCTGGGAGGTGGAGGTGGGGCCTAAGAAGGCCTGGACTCTGGGTGTGGCCAAAAAGGGTGTAGCCCGGAAAGGCAATGTGATGGTCAGCCCAGAGGGCAGGATCTGGGCGATGGGGCTGTGGAACGGGGAGCAGTATAGCGCTGGAACTTCCCCCCTGGGTACCCGGTTGGTGCTGAAGAGGAAGCCCAAGAGGATCATGGTCAAGCTGGACTATGAGAAAGTAGAGTTCTCCTTCTATGACTCCAGTGACATGTCACTCATCTATACGTTCGAACACAGGTTCACAGAGAGGCTGTTCCCTTACTTCTCTCCCTGTCTCAAATCTGATGGCACTAACCCTGGAGTGCTGAGGATCTGCCCTGAGAAGGTCTCTGTGACTGTGGCACCTATTCACTGAGGATATAACCTGGTGATTCTATTTCATGATCACATACTGAAGCGTCTGTATTGGTCAAGTCTGTCACAGTGACTCCTGTGTATTGATTTTGTCTGTCTATCGTTTTGTATATTGAGGTGAATATCCTCACCTCCACTGGTGACGTGATGTCTGTGACACCAATGTGTATTCCGGAACTTTGTCTGGAGCAAATATAATATTTGCTGTTAATTAATTTATTGAGAGCAAGTGTCATAATTTCATTCCCCACTTCTTGGTATCATGTTCAATAAAAGTACATATTTCGTGTACTTCGATTCCATGCCTCAGTCTTTAAGTGGAGGAAGTCAACACTGGACCAGTTTGGCAGTATTCCAGACAGAGTCATCAGTCCCTAGCCCAGCCACCCTACGGTAGGTACACAAGCTCAGAACAAGCACACATCTCTCCATCATGGCTGCCACCTGGACCCTGGAGGATGACATGTCCTGCCCTGTGTGCTGCGGTGTTTTCACTGACCCTGTAGTGTTGGGCTGCAGCCACAGCTTCTGCAGGAGCTGCCTGGACAATTACTGGAACACTCAGGTCATCAAAAAGTGCCCCGTCTGCCGCCACCATTCCCTAACCGACGCTCCACCCAGTAACCTGGCTCTGAGGAACATTGTGAAGACCTTTGCGAGGGAGAGGAGCCACAAAACCACCAAGCAGGAGGAGACGAGAAAGGGAGAGAAGGAGAGTCAGGGAAGGAGGGAGTCAGGAGGGAGGAGTGGGTTGGTACGGGATGGGGATGAAAGATGCAGTCTCCATGGGAAGAGGTTGTTGTTCTGTGTGGAGGACCAGGAGGCTCTGTGTGCGGTGTGTCAGACCTCCAGGAGACACAGGAGCCATCAGCTCTGCCCTGTGGACGAGGCTGCTCAGCAACTCAAGGTATGGCTAGTTCTGTCTGTCATTTCAGGGCCAGAGACTGCATGTCACTTCGCTAGGCTGGTCTGGTTGTGTTACAGTAATTTGTCTGTTTACTGTTTTACTGTAGTTTTCCAATTACCGTGAGTAGGTACTGTAAGTCCTTTATGATAAACAGATGAGCCCGTGTGGCTCAGTTCGTAGAGCAGCTTACAACGCCAGGTTGTGGGTTTGATTTCCATGGAGGAAAAGCACGAAAATGCATGCGCTCACTACTGTAAGTCACTCTGGATAATAGTGTTTGCTTAATGACTTAAATGTTATGTAAAATTCCACCTTATTGGGATTATTCACTACACTGAAACTATAGTTCTGTTTGCTTAGTCTTGTTATTTGGCAATGTGTTGTTCTTTTTCGTGTTCTTATCTGTGCATCAGATGAGCTCATGCGTTTTGCAGGAATGTTGGCTTTGCAGTTTCTGAGAATCAATCAAAACGGTTTCGCCGTAGGTAGAACAAATATTACACAGTACCATTCAAAAGTTTGGACATACCGTGGAGAGAAGCCTCACACCGACACACCATTTTTACATTGTAGAATAATAGTGAAGACATCAAAACTATGAAATAACACATGGAATCATGTAATCCTGTGTTTGGCTCCAGCCCCAGTGACTCTGGAACCCAACACCGTGGCCCCCTGGCTCTCTCTCTCAGACGACCTGACCAGTGTGTGCATCAATGGAGAGAAGCCTCACGTCCCCAACAACCCAGAGTGCTGTGACACGTGTGTTTGAGTGCTGGAGCCCAACCAGTGTAATGGGACATTTCTATTGTATGTGACCTCATAACTGAGGATGTGACTAACTTTATGAAACTGTGTGAAACTATCCTATTACAAGTTTCTGTTCTTGGGAGTATCATCCTGTGTTGCAAACCAGCTGCACCTGTGTCCTTGTATAGATAAAAAAAACAAGAACTAAGAGTTTCGTTCAAGAACCGAAACTATTAAGATGTGTGTTTATCACCCAATGCTTCGGAATGCAGGTCTGCATTGCGCTGTGTAACTCTGTTATTCTCCTGAACTCAGAAAAATAAAGAATCGTACAACATCCACCACAATTTGCCGACCCAGATGGGACTGACGTATCGTTGACCAGTGGCTCCTGTGGCTATGAGGGTAAACTGCCGGCAGAGGCTCGCTGCGCTGTAAGTCTAGGGTAAATTCCTCCTCGTCGAACGAGGGAATGGAGAGACCCGCCTGACATCCACGGGAGTTGAGGGTCAGCGATTGCTCAGTAGATTTTTTACTAAGCTTGTGAGTCACCAGTCGAAGATGCTTTATGAATGAAATCACTTTGAGCTAAGTGATAGAGAAAATGATCATTGAAATGAGAGGAATTGCGCATTCCTAAATCACTTCGCGCTCAGTGATTGAGAGCTCTGCCACATAGTGTGATGCGGGTGGACTGGTTAGGACGTCATGTTAGACTGGAATATCAGGTTAGGGATAGATTAACCAGTGGACAGGAAGAACTGTTTGTCATACAGTTGAAACTAAAGTTCATAGCAAAACTGTGTTTACTTTTTATGTAGGTAAGATACCAATTTGGATTAGTTCTCCAGTGGTTCAATTATAAGGGCACAAGGCGAGACCCAGATGCAGATGGTTGAGTCCTTGTAGTTCATTTATCATTCAAAAGGAGTAGGCAAGAGAATGGTCGTGGAAAGGCAAAAAGTCAAAACCAGATTCTGAGTCCAAGAGGTAAAGAGCGGCAGGCAGGCTCGGTGTCAGGGCAGGCAGAAGGGTCAGGCAGGCGGGTAATGAGTCCAGAAAAAACAGACAAGGGTCAAAACCGGGAAGACTAGAAAAAGAGAATAGAAAACAGGAGCACGGGAAAACACGCTGGTTGACTTGAAAATGTACAAGACGAACTGGCCCAGAGAGACAGGAAACACAGGGACAAATACACTGTGGAAAATAAGCCACATTGTCAGTGTCAGTATAGTGGAGGTGAGGATAGAGTCAAGCGCAGGACACCGAACTGAGTAAAATAATGTAATTTACTCTAGAAAACTCATAAGTCAAAATCCACGCAGGGATAAACAATCTTGACAATACACAACTAACACGACGAACAAGAAACCAGAGGGTTAAATAGGGAAAATAATCATAACGAGAAGGGAACCAGGTGTGAACAATCAAGACAAATGGAAAAAGAAACATGGATTGGTGGTAGCTAGAAAGCCGGTGACGATGACCGCCGAACGCCGACCGAACAAGGAACAAGGAGAGGCACCAACTTCGGCGGAAGTCGTGACAGTACCCCCCCACCCGACGCGCGGCGCCAGCAGTGCGACGATACCGGCTTTGGGGACGACCCGGAGGACGAGGCGCAGGGCGATCTGGGCGGCGACGGTGAAATTCCTGCAAC
Source organism: Salmo trutta (assembly GCF_901001165.1). Classification (NCBI taxonomy): domain Eukaryota; kingdom Metazoa; phylum Chordata; class Actinopteri; order Salmoniformes; family Salmonidae; genus Salmo; species Salmo trutta. Next base: position 24,002,037 of record NC_042961.1, on the reverse strand, counting down.
AAGGAAGGGTCCAGTATGTCCTCCGCCGACACCCAGCATCTCTCCTCCGGACCGTACCCCTCCCAATCCACGAGGTACTGAAGACCCCTAGCCCGACGCCTGGAGTCCATGATAGTTCTCACAGTATACACCGGGGCCCCCTCGATGTCCAGAGGGGCCAGGGGAACCTGCCGTACCTCAGATTGCTGGAGAGGACCAGCCACCACCGGCCTGAGGAGAGACACATGGAACGAGGGGTTAATACGATAATTAGGGGGAAGATGTAACCTATAACATACCTCGTTCAGTCTCCTCGGGACTTTAAATGGCCCCACAAACCGCGGACCCAGCTTCTGGCAGGGCAGATGAAGGGGCAGGTTTTGGGTCGAGAGCCAGACCCGGTCTCCCGGTACATATACCGGGGCCTCACTACGGTGGCGGTCGGCGCTCGCCTTCTGTCGCCTGATGGCCCGTTGCAGGCGTACATGGGCAGCATTCCAGGTTTCCTCCGAGTGCCTAAACCAATCATCCACCACAGGTACCTCGATCTGGCTCTGATGCCACGGTGCCAGAACCGGCTGATAACCTAGTACACACTGAAACGGAGTGGAGGAGTGGCGGAGGGAATGTTGGGCCATCTCTGCCCAGGGGATAAACACCGACCACTCCCCCGGCCGGTCCTGGCAATAAGACCGCAGAAACCTACCCACATCCTGGTTAACTCTCTCCACCTGCCCATTACTTTCGGGGTGAAAACCCGAAGTCAGGCTGACCGAGACCCCCAGACGTTCCATGAACACCCTCCAGGCCCTTGATGTGAACTGGGGACCCCGATCAGACACTATATCCTCAGGCACCCTGTAGTGCCGGAAGACGTGTGTAAACAGGGCCTCCGCAGTCTGTAGGGCCGTAGGGAGACCGGGCAAAGGAATGAGACGGCAGGACTTAGAAAACCGATCCACAACTACCAGAATCGTGGGGTTTCCTTGTGACGGAGGAAGATCCGTCACGAAATCCACCAATAGATGTGACCATGGCCGTTGTGGAACGGGTAGGGGTTGTAATTTCCCTCTGGGCAGATGTCTAGGTGCCTTACACTGAGCGCACACCGAGCAGGAGGAAACATACAACCTCACGTCCTTAGCTAAAGTGGGCCACCAGTACTTCCCACTAAGACAGCGCACTGTCCGATCGATGCCAGGATGACCAGAGGAAGGTGAAGTATTAGCCCAACAGATCAATCGATCACGAACATCAGACTGAACGTACTTACGTCCAACTGGGCACTGGGTGGGAGTGGGTTCCGCACGTAATGCCCGTTCGATGTCCGCGTCAACCTCCCATACCACCGGTGCCACCAGGCAAGGAGCCGGAATTATGGGAGTGGGATCCATGGATCGTTCCTCTGTGTCATACATGCGAGACAGTGCGTCTGCCTTAGCGTTCTGGGAACCTGGTCGGTAGGATAGAGTAAACACAAAATGGGTGAAAAACATGGCCCACCTTGCCTGGCGAGGATTCTTTCTCCTCGCCGCCCGGATGTACTCCAGATTGCGGTGATCAGTCCAAATGAGAAAAGGGTGTTTAGCCCCGTCAAGCCAATGCCTCCACGCTTCCAGAGCTCCGACTACAGCCAACAGCTCCCGATCCCCCACATCATAGTTTCTCTCCGCCGGGCTGAGCTTCTTCGAGAAGAACGCACAGGGGCGTTTAGGTGGCGTACCCGAGCGCTGAGACAGTACAGCTCCTATCCCAGCCTCGGACACGTCCACCTCTACTATGAACTGTAAGGAGGGATCAGGATGAGCCAACACTGGAACCGAGGTAAACAGAGCCTTCAGTTGATTAAAAGCCCTGTCTGCCCCAGCTGACCACTGCAGTCGCACCGGTCCCCCCTTAAGCAGTGAGGTAATGGGAGCCGCTACCTGCCCAAAGCCCCGGATAAATCTCCGGTAGTAGTTGGCAAACCCTAAGAACCGCTGCACCTCCTTTACCGTGGTTGGAGTCGGCCAATTACGCACGGCTAAAATGCGGTCATTCTCCATCTCCACCCCTGACTCTGACAGACGATACCCTAGGAAGGAGACGGACTGTTGGAAGAACAAACATTTTTCAGCCTTCACATTCACATACAGGTCATGCTCCAGCAGTCGACCAAGCACCTTGCGCACCATAGCAACATGCTCGGCGCGTGTAGCGGAGTAAATTAGAATGTCATCTATATACACCACTACGCCCTGCCCGTACAGGTCCCTAAAAATCTCATCAACAAAGGATTGGAAAACTGGTGGAGCATTCATCAACCCGTACGGCATGACAAGGTACTCATAGTGCCCAGATGTGGTACTAAATAGCGTCTTCCATTCATCTCCCTTCCGGATACGCACCAGGTTGTAAGCACTCCTGAGATCCAATTTGGTGAAGAAGCGCGCCCCATGCAATTACTCAGTCACACTGGCTATAAGAGGCAGAGGGCAACAATACTTCACAGTGATCTGATTTAAACCCCTATAGTCAATGCACGGGCGCAAACCTCCATCCTTCTTCTTCACAAAAAAAAAACTCGAGGAGGCAGGTGAAATGGAAGGCCGAATGTATCCCTGTCCCAGAGATTCGGCGACATATGTTTCCATAGCCGCCGTCTCCTCCTTAGACAGAGGATACACATAACTCCTGAGAAGTGCAGCGTCTGCCAAGAGATTTATCGCACAGTCGCCCCGTCGATGGGGTGGTAATTGAGTCGCCTTCTTTTTTACAGAAGGCGAGAGCCAAATCGGCATATTCAGAGGGGATGTGCATGGCGGAGACCTAGTTTGGACTCTCCACCGTAGTTGCATCTATGGACACACCTATACACCTCTCTGAACACTGATGTGACCATCCCTTAAGAGCCATCTGTTGCCACGAAATAGTGGGGTCATGATAAGCCAACCAGGGAAACCCCAATACCACTGGAAACGCAGGAGAATCAATCAGGAAAAGACTATTCTCTCCTCATGACCCCCCTGCGTTTTCATGCATAGTGGAACCGTGACCTCCCTAATCAGACCCGATCCTAAAGGACGATTATCTAAAGAATGTACAGGGAAGGGCACATTAACAGGAACAATAGGGATCCCTAAACTACGAGCAAACACACAATCAATAAAGTTCCATGCTGCGCCTGAATCTACTAGCGCCTTATGCTGAGAATTCGGGGAAAACTCAGGGAACTCTATAGATATATACATGTGCGCAACAGGAAGCTCTGGGTGAGTTGGGTGCCTACTCACCTGGGATGATCCACCAGTACCCTGCCTGCTGCCTCGATTTCCTGGGGTACCTCTCCAGCACCGACCAGCAGTGTGTCCTCTGCGGCCACAGGTAGGGCAGGAAATAGCTCCCCCTCCGGTCCCCCTTAGAGCAGCACCCCCGAGCTCCATAGGTGTAGAATCGGAGGTACTGGGTGATGGAATGGATGGACCCTGATCTGGACGTCCGCAGGTAGCCAACAGGTTATCCAGCCGGATGGATAAATCCACCAGCTGGTCGAGGGTAAGAGTGGTGTCCCTGCAGGCCAGCTCCCGACGGACGTCCTCTCGTAGACTACATCGGTAATGGCCGATCAGGGCCCACTCATTCCATCCCGCGCTGGCAGCCAGGGTCCTAAAGTCCAGTGCAAACTCTTGTGCACTCCTCATCCCCTGTCTGAGATGGAATAAACGTTCACCCGCCACTCTCCCCTCAGGTGGATGATTGAACACCGCCCGGAAGCGGCAGGTGAAATCCTCATAGCGGACCAACGTAGCGTCTATACTCCCCCTATTCCGCGTTGCTCCACTCAAGGGCTTTCCCAGACAGACAGGAGATGAGGGCGGACATGCTCTCGTATCCCGAGGGCACTGGGTGAACGGTCGCCAGGTATAGTTTCATCTGGAGCAGGAAACCCTTGCACCCGGCAGCCGTTCCATCATAAAGCCCCCGGAAGCGAGAGCCTAATCCCACTGGGTCCAATTGACGGAGGGGTGGGCAGCGGTAGGGGTAGTGGTGTTGGTTGAGGTGATGTGGATGAAGTTGTGGGAAAACCCCCTTATTCCCAACGCTCCATGGTGAGCAACACGCGATCCATGGCTGTGCCAAGATGTTGTAGCATTGTCGAGTGCTGCTGGACTTGTTCCTCTACTGGTACCGGAGGAACTGATGCGCCTGCTGACTCCATAATATGGTCCGTTATTCTGTCTGTGTCAGTATAGCGGAGGTGAGGATAGAGTCAAGCGCAGGACACCGAACTGAGTAAAATAACGTAATTTACTCTAGAAAACTCATAAGTCAAAATCCACGCAGGGATAAACAATCTTGACAATACACAACTAGCACGACGAACAAGAAAACAATAACGCACAAAACATCATGAGAACCAGAGGGTTAAATAGAGAAAATAATCATAATGGGATGGGAACCAGGTGTGAACAATCAAGACTTAATGTTGCATCACAGCGTGGCGCGAAATACAAAAACCTCAAAAATGCAATAATTTCAATTTTTCAAACATACGACTATTTTACACCATTTTAAAGATAAGACTCTCGTCAATCTAACCACATTGTCCAATTTCAAAAAGGCTTTACAGCGAAAGCAAAACATTAGATTATGTTAGGAGAGTACATAGACCAAAATAATCACACAGCCATTTTCCAAGCAAGCATATATGTCACAAAAACCCAAAACACAGCTAAATGAAGCACTAACCTTTGATGATCTTCATCAGATGACACTCCTAGGACATTATGTTATACAATACATGTATGTTTTGTTCAATCAAGTTCATATTTATATCCCAAAACAGCTTTTTACATTGGCGTGTGATGTTCAGAACATGCATTCCCACCAAAAACTTCCGGTGAATTTACAAAATTACTCATCATAAACGTTGACAAAATACATAACAATTATTTTAAGAATTATAGATACAGAACTCCTTTATGCAATCGCTATGTCAGATTTTAAAATAGCTTTTCAGCGAAAGCACATTTTTCAATATTCTGAGTACATAGCTCAGCCATCACGGCTAGCTATTTTGACACCCGCCAAGTTCGGCTCACACTAAACTCAGAATTAGTATTAGAGATATTGTATTACCTTTGCTGATCTTCGTCAGAATGCACTCCCAGGACTGCTACTTCCACAAGAAATGTTGTTTTTGTTCCAAATAATCCATAGTTATGTCCAAATACCTCCGTTTTGTTCGTGCGTTCAGGTCACTATCCAAAGGGTAACGCGCGAGCGCATTTCGAGACAAAAAAGTCAAAATGTTCCATTACCGTACTTAGAAGCATGTCAAACGCTGTTTAAAATCAATTTTTATGCTATTTTTCTGGTAAAATAGCAATAATATTCCAACCGGACAATAGTGTATTCATTCAAAGAGGAAAAGAAAAAACAGCGTGCACACGGGACCGCGCATATCCAATCTCTTTGTCCCCAGGCAGACCACTGAGAAACTGAGCTACTATACTCTGCCCAGAGACAGGAGACGGCTCAATCCGCTTTCTGATGGCTTTAGACAGCCAATGGAAGCCTTATAAAGTGTAACGGAACCCCACAGATACTGTAGTTTTGATAGAGGATCAAAAGAAGAACTACAAATTCTCAGACAGGCCACTTCCTGCTTAGAATTTTCTCAGGTTTTTTGCCTGCCATATGAGTTCTGTTATACTCATAGACACCATTCAAACAGTTTTAGAAACTTCAGAGTGTTTTCTATCTAAATCTACTAATAATATCCATATTCTGGGCAAGAGTAGTAACCAGTTTAAATCGGGTACGTTTTTTATCCGGCCGTGAAAATACTGCCCCCTATAGCGAAGAGGATAACAAATGGAAAAAGAAACATGGATCGGTGGTAGCTAGAAAGCCGGTGACGATGACCGCCAAACGCCGCCCGAACAAGGAGAGGCACCACCTTCGGCGGAAGTTGTGACACACATCTGGAGGAGGTGGTGTCAGACAATCACAAGAACAGGTGAAACAGATCAGGGCGTGACATCAATGACAAATTAGGCAATATTTTAGCAGCCATGCAATTATGTGGTTTAGGTTGTAGGAACTGATCACGCCTCTATTTTGTGTGTGTGTGTAAGATAGGAAATCAAGATGGGATCATCCTGGAGAAAAAAGTGTTCTCCAGCCACCACATGCTACACAGGGCCGTTGAAGGGGATGGTAAGCAATTGGGGTCCGAGTGTTGTCGAGGATGTGTCACAATGGCACCGCTTGAAATTAGTCAGAGAACAGTTGGAGAAAGTAGGGAAAGGCAAGAAAAATAATACACGCTGGGATAAAGTGGGAAGTTGAAGACGAGACAAGGACAGAGAGAGAGAGAGAGAGAGAGAGAGAGAGAGAGAGAGAGAGAGAGAGAGAGAGAGAGAGAGAGAGAGAGAGAGAGAGAGAGAGAGGGGGGAAAAGTGCAGAGAAGGTTGCAGAGGTAAGGATGAAAGCTGAAGAAAAGGCAAAGCAAGTAGGAACAGACGTAAAGATGAACCGTATCAACATCATCCATCACCCACCTCAACAGCTACCACCTCCACAACAAGAACCCCCAGCAGCAGGAGTACGGGCTGTGGGGGCAGACGGCAGAGAATCTGAGGAAGACGAAGAAGGAAAAAGACACGACGCTGGTCACCACACACCCTGAGTACCGGAGTAAAATACCAACACCTCAGAGCCGCCCCCGCCGAGACCCTAAGCCTCCCCAGCGACTGGTCACAGAAATGACCTGTGACTTTATCCAGACTTACACCCCCCCCGTTTTCACACCACCCTGATGTCAATGTCAATACCAACTCCAGTGGCGGGCCATGATGTGAACGCCACTCCAACCATCCTAGTCCAGTGGAATTGGGAAATGGGGGAGATGATGGACATCGTGAAGAAGCTTCCCCCTCCCTCTCATAGCAGGGCACAGCGGTGGACCCAGTTTACCGCCATGATAAAGCATTAGCTGGGCAGTTGGCAGTTTATGAGGGAGGGTACAGAGGGAACTCAGGAGACAGTTGAAGAGGAAGGGGGCTGGAAGAGCAAGAGGAGGAAGGGGCCGCGGACGAGAAAGAGGTGGACCAGAAAGAGGTGGACCATGGAGGTGCTATAACTGACAACAGCCTGGCCACATTTCAAGAAATTGCCCCCAGAACAGGGGTGATGTGGGTGGCTATGATGAAGCTGAGGACAGTGATACATACTATCCACCACCACCACATGTGACAGCATCTAACCCACAGGGTCGAGGGGGAGGCTGGAGATAGGCTGTGGAGGAGGTAGAAGGAAAAGACAGCCAACAATGCCACTTTGGTGAGTACCCGGTTTTATCTTCTAACAGCGCAGATTCACCTAATATGGATGTGTGTGTGGGCGGTGTGAAAATGTCTTTCCTGGTCGATTCAGGGGCAACCATCTCTATTTCATATAAATGCAATAATTTAAAAGATACATTATCAAGAGTTGTGTCACGTCTACTCCCACTCCTGTCGACCGGCCGGTTTACTAACCACCGGTCCTGACATTCATCATTACGCGCACCTGCTCTTCATCATTAGGCACACCTGGACTCCATCATTCCCTGATTACCTCCACCAAATATCCGTCACCTCCTTAGTTCTATTCCTTAGGCAGTATTTACTATGTTTTCCATGTCTGTACACTACTCCTGTGTTTTGTTCCATTTTCCGTTTATTATTAAACTTACCACCTGCACTTGCTTCCTGACTCCCAGCGTCTATGTCACAAGACGTAATAAAGACCATTGGGGCATCTGGCATTCCAATGGTAGAGAACCTTACCAAACCCCTTTCAGTCCAACTTGGTGATAAAATGTTTAATCATAGTTTTGTTTATTCTCCTAATTGCTCTGTACATTTAATGGGAAGAGACCTGTTGTGGGAATTGGGAATTAACATTTCTTGCAGTGAGAAGGGCCTGGGAGTAACCGCTCCAAGAATTGGTATCTATACCGCGCTGGAAGTACCAGGCCATGATTGGTATTATTCATGGTATTCCTCTGACCCCTTTGACCTACTGAATGCATTTGCTCGACCAGGCCAAACTAACCCGACCACTTACACTGCACTGCCAGATGTAGTAATGGTCGAAGGGACCATTTGTTTTTATCACTGTGGCATTGTGTGACAGAGCAGGAAGAGTTGACAATAGGTCATGTGTATGAAGAAACTTTGGGTGTGGTAGCTGATGTGAACAGTTTTTCTCTGGGCCCCAATCAGTTCCCCATGCAGTATCTCTATCTCCAAGATGGGGGATACCAAATGGGAAGAATTTGGTACATGCGTGAGGTTTGGCAACAGACTGGGAGGCTCAGCCATACGGGAGAGCATTCTCCTCTGTCTTTGGGGCTGACAGAACGTATGTGAACAGCACGCAGTGCACAGAGGGGACAATGAAGCCCCTGTTCCTGTTTCCCTTGCACCTAATCAGCCCGCCCCTGACAACGCACTGTTGACTCAGATTCTGGACTGTTTATGGGCAAGGGATAAATATGACATAGGGGAAATGAGAGGAGCAACACCTGTGACCGTCTCTCCTAAAGGCACATATCGGCCCCATAAAGCACTGTACCCCTTGCAAATGGAGGAGGAGGCAGGCATTGACAAAATCCTGACCTCTCTGCTGAGCAGGGGGGATGTTGTCACATGTATGTCATCACCTTGCAACACGCCAGTTTGACCTGTCAGAAAAGCATCTGGTGAATGGAGAATGGTACAAGATAGAGCTGTTAACGACGCAGTGTATGGCAGGGCCCCAGTTTTGCCAAACCCAGTCACTATCCTTTCTTCTGTCCCACCAGATTCAAATTGGTTTACCGTTGCTGATTTGGCTGCACTGCTACATTTCCTGGCTGATAACGGCCACAATGCCTCGAAAAACCAATTACAATGTGTCCAACAGACTGTTAACTATTTGGGACACGTTATCACACCAGGAGGCAGAAGGGTGAAAGCTATTTTAAAAGTTCCTAATCCAAACACCAAGGAACATATGTTGTCACTGCTAGGAATGGCAGGTTATTGTAGAGTTTGGTTCACCTCTACGGGATCGGTATTTACCTGGGGGACCATACTGCTTACCCCTATTTACCTGGGGGACCACACTGCTTACCCCCATTTACCTGGGGGACCACACTGCTTACCCCTATTTACCTGGGGGACCACACTGCTTACCCCTATTTACCTGGGGTACCATACTGCTTACCCCTATTTACCTGGGGGACCACACTGCTTACCCCTATTTACCTGGAGGACCACACTGCTTACCCCTATTTACCTGGGGGACCATACTGCTTACCTCTATTTACCTGGGGGACCACACTGCTTACCCCTATTTACCTGGGGGACCATACTGCTTACCTCTATTTACCTGGGGGACCACACTGATTACCCCTATTTACCTGGGGGACCATACTGCTTACCCATGTTTACCTGGGGGACCATACTGCTTACCCCTATTTACCTGGGGGACCACACTGCTTACCCCTATTTACCTGGAGGACCACACTGCTTACCCCTATTTACCTGGGGGACCATACTGCTTACCTCTATTTACCTGGGGGACCATACTGCTTACCCCTATTTACCTGGGGTACCATACTGCTTACCCCTATTTACCTGGGGGACCATACTGCTTACCCCTATTTACCTGGTGGACCACACTGCTTACCCCTATTTACCTGGGGGACCACACTGATTACCCCTATTTACCTGGGGGACCATACTGCTTACCTCTATTTACCTGGGGGACCATACTGCTTACCCCTATTTACCTGGGGGACCACACTGATTACCGCTATTTACCTGGGGGACCATACTGCTTACCCATATTTACCTGGGGGACCATACTGCTTACCCCTATTTACCTACCTGGGGGACCACACTGCTTACCCCTATTTACCTGGGGGACCAAAACATGGTTTATGTGCTCAGCTGAGCTACCCTTTAATGCTGAAGACAGTAATGTTTGACCTGTTGCATACTTACAAATGCGCTTGTTGTAGACAGAGGTTTGCTCTCACAAGGTTGTCTCAGTGGGAGTGGAATATTGGCTGAACATCCAGACTCTGCGGTGGCCAGGTGTTCTCTCCTAAGCAAACACACTCTGAGAGCAATTGCTTTGCCGAGAAAGGACGCACTTTGCTGTCTTTGTTTTACCTAATCCTTAGCAGAAACGGGCAAGTTGGAACTGTACATGATGTGTGAAGGGTTGAAGGTTTTAAACTCAGTTTCACAAAGGATGAGATTTACATGGAAGAATTGCTACATTTACATTAAAAAAATATTGTTAAGGAATTAACAACAGGGAGGAGTGTAAAGGGACATTTTAATTGTATGTGTCCACATAACCGAGGATGTGACTAACCTTGTGAAACTGTCCTATTATAATCTCCTGTTCTTGGGAGTATCATCCTGCGCAGCAAACCAGCTGCACCTGTGTTCTGTCCAAGAACAGAAACTATGAAGACATGTCCAAATCCTTATTTTATAATATCCACCACAAGAGGTGGAGGTGGCGGGTAAGACCGGATGGGACCTGGGGGTCCTGAGAGAGAGTGTGCGTAGGAAAGGGGTCCTGAGTGTGAACCCTGTCCACGGGTTCTGGGCCCTGTCCCTGAGGGACGGCGGCCAGTACAGCGCCTGCACCGTGCCCTGGACCCGTCTCACTCTGAAGAGGAGGCCCAGGAGGGTCAGAGTGTGTCTGGACTATGACGCGGGAGAGGTGACTTTCTATGACCCCACTGACATGTCACTCATCTATACATTCAGGGACAAGTTTAAAGAGCCATTGTTGCCCTACCTCTGTCCCTGTGTGAGTGACAGCGGCCGCAATGCTGAGCCACTAAAGATATGCCCTGCCAAAGTCTCATTGGTTCATGATGTTGGTGATAAAGTTTTGTAGATTACAATATGTATCTTTTAGAGGAGAAATTGCTAATGCATCCACATGTTTCACTGTCTATTATTAACACAATGGATGTCTATTTTCTATATGGGTGTACATTTTTGGGGTATATGTGAACGGAACAATTCTTATCCTATATAACATCTGTGAAAGGCCGTACCTATTCACTGACGAAATCCTAGGCGGGACAGCACGAAATGAGATGCAGAGACGTGACTTCAGCAAAAAGAAGGAAACTGTATTGGGAGTTCTTCTTTCAACTCTCCCCCCCCCCCCCCCTGCCCCTTCAGTCAGGCCCTTAAGAGAGCACAAACAATAGTCAGTCAACTGGCCTCAGGTGAGCTCATCGGTATTGGCTGTACTGTGGCCCACCTCCAGGAGAGAGCGCAGTCGGACCGCTTGATCCGGCTGATCCCTCACACACGTCATATTTTCTTGCTGTGTTTGTCAACGACAACAGAAACTAAACAGAAATGGTGATCGTTACTCAACCTTAGTGTTAATTTTCTGTATGACTGGTTCTAAATGCTTATGAATGATCATGCTCATTAATGTGTATAACTACAACAATGAAATACTTTTATGATTATGAATAACATTTATTCATACCTTATGAATGGGTTATTCATGAACATTATTAATAAAGTGTTTCTTGTCAACAATGAGCTTGGTCAGCAAACATAGGTGAAGTCTTATTTGAGTGTTCCAAGACTCCAACTGATAATGCCACAGTCGTGATGACATAAGACACCATTTCCTTATATGGAAGACATTTTAGACACCATTCTTTAATCCTGAAATCCACCCTTGTCAAAACTGAGTGTATGCCGTGCCTGTCACTGTGTGGGTGTATGTGTTCCTGTCTGAGCACACAGTATAAAAGCAGAGGTGCTCTCTGCCCCTCCAACACTTTTAACCTCAGATTTATCCATTGCTAAGAGAAGTCTTCGACTGAGACCAACAATGAGAGCCTACCTGGTCCTGCTTCTGCTGCTCCCTCTGTGCACAGGTAAGTCACACTTACTTGAGTTCCTTGCCGAACATAGGTCATCAACGAACTGCTTCCAACCCCTTCTATCTCACAGACAAACTGCTTCCAACACCTATCTCACAGACAAACTGCTTCCAACACCTATCTCACAGACAAACTGCTTCCAACACCTATCTCACAGACAAACTGCTTCCAACCCTTTCTATCCTTAGCCAGTTGTTTGAGTTATTGTTGCCATGTCAGTCGCTCTATCTTAATGCCTTGCTCTGTGAGGATGCAGGTGGAGGAGTAGATAAAGGTGGTCTCGGGCCTTTCTCTCTTGCGTTTAACTTGTGGGCTAAAGGTAAGAGTCTGTTTGTTGATCCACACAACGCAAGTTTCTTCCTAGAGTGTTGCCTAACCAGCACCACTTCCTCCTCTTCCTTTGTGCTTCAATAGGTTCTTGTTTTTGATTTCCACAGTCAAATGTTGCTGATAGTATCTGATGGTATCTGTCTAAGTAAGCTTTAGAGGCATCGGTTGGTGAATGTTTGTACTTTTTAAAACCTCTTAGATGTAAAGTTCCCTATTTAGGGGAGTTTGAGCGGTTCTGGACCGGTTCCGACCCCAATTGTTGCGCTCCGTGAACGGCGCTATCTTTGGTTGTCCCACTTCCCATGCTGCTCTTAGCTCTCAGCTGAGATGCAGAATGTGAAATCTGACACCTCATTTTGCATAAGGAGCGACATATCACACTTTCTGGCCGATCCAGACAAAGGATCAAGTTCCTCTGGCTGGGAACCTCGCAGCTCCGCTCTAAACCAGATGGATTTAGAGCTCTCAACGTGAAAGAATATCAAATCATTTGGTCGAATTGAAACAAGACCACTTTCTCATGGTCACAGAGGGACGATCACTTTGTGCTTAAAGCTGAAGTTGTAACGAGGCAGCAGGCATTTGAACGGCGTCTCTGCGTCGCACAGAGTTTGTTGGGCAGAACTCTCTCTGTGGTCAGTTATATGAAATGTTCCCAATTTTGTACTGTCACCAAGTATGATCATATTTATTTTACAGTTATAAGGTGCAATCTTATAGTTAGTTACTCATTATAATTAATACTATATTTAGAAAGCATTTCAATCCCTATTCACACACTTTTATTGAAAATTTAAAAAAATGATTTTTCATGATTTCATATTTGTATAGTGTACTTGAGATTGTGTCCTCAAAAGTGACTACACCTCAGCAATTTATAACTATTTTTACCAGAGCGCAGCATTTCTTTTTCAACTTGAATCAATGAGTCCAATCAGTCCTCCATGACAACAAGATCATAAACAATAGAGTAGGGCTGGCTAATAAATCCTTAGTTTTGAGGTTATGCTCAGGTAAAACAATTAGGCTAATCTATACTTCCATATTTCCAAGTCCTATTCTTGAAGATCAAGGGATATAACATTTATTGGAATGACTGGAATTCTGACTTTGGCTTTTAATGTGAAGATATCATTTAATCATATTATTATCTGTAGCAGAAAGTGATGGGTTAGAAGAAACCTAAATTACCAATAAAGTAAAATGTAACATCCATATATGGCCAGCTATGTAAACTTTAACAGATTTATCCTGCAGTAGATGTCGTTCAATTGGTAACAAACATTTTTGTCTTCTTCTAATGCCTCTTAAGGGGAAAGTAATCTAAAAGTAACTTAATGTAATCAGATTACGTTACTGGGTCTGGGTAATCTAAAAGTGATGTTACTGATTACAATTTTGGACAGGTAACTGTAACGGATAACATTTAGAAAGTAACCTATCCAACCCTGCACTTCTCAAACCGGCCTAATGTTCTGTTTTTCATCCACCACCATCCTATAGTATAGGAGGATGTGATTGAACACTTTTCCTGGTGTTGTCCAACATTATCCTGAGGTAGCTTTTACACTCCCTTATGTCTCCTTTCTTCTGTATTTTGAGGTCTAACACATAACCCAAAGACACACACACACACACACACACACACACACACACACACACAGCAGCTCACACACACACATGCAAGTACAGTACACACATGCACATCTGAATTCCTGCTCTGCATCATTCATAACCGTGCTGGCAAGAGATTGAAGTACTTCCTCAGACCACATCATTATGCCATTATGTTGGTTGTCTCTGGTGATCTGTGAACCAGCCTAAACATCCCGTAGTCATTGATGAGACCTAACCCTGAGCCTCTTCCCTCTCCCTTCCCATAGCCGACTACACCATTGAGTGTTACGGTGAGGACTTCCTGATGCTGAGGAACCAGCTCCTACAGTGCTCAAGCAAAATACAGCAGGCCTGCTACACCAGGAGTGAGTATCACCACCAATAGTCCTTCACTTGGCTCCCGCTACACAAGGGCCGTGTCCATCCCTCTCTCTCTCGTGAGCTCATTGGAGGAGAGGGGAAAAAGGACCCTCCCCTCGGACTTCCTTCACCAATAACCTTTCGAAAGGGAGGCGACGAATTCAGAAACGAGGACGGCGGAAGCGAGGATTTGACAGCTGGTCACGTTTTCAGACAGCCCAGGACTGAGCAATATTACTTGTTCTTGGCGAGGCTGGTTCTTTGGATCAATTGGTAGATTGATGACATTAACTATTAGATATGCCCATAATTACGTTGGATTGCAAAATACAACAGTTAACACAACGTTTGGACCTTCAACAGGGCAACATCCAATTATCATGGACTTCTGACCATAACAAAATCAGTGACACAATAATGAATTATTCAATTGGGATACAAAAAAACATAAGTGATCAAATCTGTAGCCTAACAATAAGTCTTATTGAATAAAACAGTTTGTGATAATAAAATCCTTGATCCTAGTACATCTTCTGATAAAGACCTTCATCCTACTACATCTCCTAATGTTTTGTGCCTCCTCTACAGAGTCTGGGGAGAAGGGCTGTGCTAGGCTGGAGTTCTGCTCTCGACCAGGCTGGAAGTGCTGCCATCAGGACCGCTGCAATGCCTCGAACTGATTCCAGGGGACACCAACTCCACGGCCCAGGACAGGCAGAGGAAGAAGAGCAGGACAGATGAGAGAGGATCTGTGATATCAGCTGACAGTGACTTGCTGTTTAGCACTTGGTGATTGAATGCGTTTGTTTAAATAACTTGAGAAAAATCACTTTAATTTGAGGTAAAGTCACATGAAATAAAGTCTTACGAAATTTTAACAACATATCTCGAGTCTGAAATTCTGCTATAGTATACATCATTTCATCAGTGTTTTTTAAGCATGCAGAACTATTCAAGCAGGACTTACAGGGTCACTTTACTTAAGTTATTCTTTCAAATGTGGCATGCTGAATCATGCTGCTCATAGGGACACTCTTGCATCCTTCCCTTTAGCGGTACAGACAGACAGAATTTTCTCCTGTGTGTGTGGTGCCTGGCAGTCTGTGTGGCAGTCAGTCAGCAAGATCTGCTGAATCAGAACGACACCACTCCTCGGTTTACCCACAGAGTCGAATACCACAGCCAGAGAACTCTGTCCACTGTTTACCCACAGAGTCGAATACCACAGCCAGAGAACTCTGTCTACTGTTTACCCACAGAGTCGAATACCACAGCCAGAGAACTCTGTCCACTGTTTACCCACAGAGTCTAATACCACAGCCAGAGAACTCTGTCTACTGTTTACCCACAGAGTCTAATACCACAGCCAGAGAACTCTGTCTACTGTTTACCCACAGAGTCTAATACCACAGCCAGAGAACTGTCCACTTAATGGACCCAACTAGAGACTGAAACATCCAGAATTGACTAGGGAAGACCGTGAAATGAATAACCTCTCCACTATACAGACACAGACATACACATGGACGCATGCGTGCGCCCACATACACAGTCAGCAGGTCAGGTATCAGAGGATTCAGATTGTTCTGTGTCAATATCGTCACAGTTTGGTTTTCAGGATCAGTGACTTGTCGCCAGAGCTCGACAAAGTCCACATTTAATCCTTCCTCAAACATCTATGTCCCTGAGCCTGTTTCAGGGACATAGAGATGTTTGAGGAAGGATTAGAAGGTGGACTTTGTCACGCTCCGACAACAACTCAATGTTCCTGAAAACACAACAGTGACTCAATGTAAACTGAAATTATGTATTGAAGCGAACCCTTTCATACCACAAAACATTCACACCAAGATCAACACATAGATCAGTGGAAATACTCAAACATAAAAGCGTCTCTCTGTTTTAAAATGTTTATTTGCATTTTTTTTTTTTTTAAATCTTCAGTATTTTTCTAGAGACAGCGCGTCTCAAACATTGTCACGTGAAACATGTTTTTTGTTGTTGTTGTTGTCGTCATTCATACAGTATCTCATCACCATCAAATCATTTCAACATTTCATCAGTAATCTCGTCATCGTGGATGGTCACAACCATGTTTATTTTGAATATCACAAAAGGTTGTACATGTCTGTGTCCCCCCCCCGCGCTCCTTTATGCCCTCCCCCATTCCAACCACGGTGTCCCTACCTCCCCCATTCTAACCACGGTGTCCCTACCTCCCCCATTCCAACCACGGTGTCCCTACCTCCCCCATTCCAACCACGGTGTCCCTACCTCCCCCATTCCAACCACGGTGTCCCTACCTCCCCCATTCCAACCACGGTGTCCCTACCTCCCCCATTCTAACCACGGTGTCCCTACCTCCCCCATTCTAACCACGGTGTCCCTACCTCCCCCATTCTAACCACGGTGTCCCTACCTCCCCCATTCTAACCACGGTGTCCCTACCTCCCCCATTCTAACCACGGTGTCCCTACCTCCCCCATTCCAACCACGGTGTCCCTACCTCCCCCATTCCAACCACGGTGTCCCTACCTCCCCCATTCCAACCACGGTGTCCCTACCTCCCCCATTCTAACCACGGTGTCCCTACCTCCCCCATTCTAACCACGGTGTCCCTACCTCCCCCATTCTAACCACGGTGTCCCTACCTCCCCCATCCTAACCACGGTGTCCCTACCTCCCCCATTCTAACCACGGTGTCCCTACCTCCCCCATCCTAACCACGGTGTCCCTACCTCCCCCATTCTAACCACGGTGTCCCTACCTCCCCCATTCTAACCACGGTGTCCCTACCTCCCCCATTCTAACCACGGTGTCCCTACCTCCCCCATTCCAACCACGGTGTCCCTACCTCCCCCATTCCAACCACGGTGTCCCTACCTCCCCCATTCTAACCACGGTGTCCCTACCTCCCCCATTCTAACCACGGTGTCCCTACCTCCCCCATTCTAACCACGGTGTCCCTACCTCCCCCATCCTAACCACGGTGTCCCTACCTCCCCCATTCTAACCACGGTGTCCCTACCTCCCCCATCCTAACCACGGTGTCCCTACCTCCCCCATTCTAACCACGGTGTCCCTACCTCCCCCATTCTAACCACGGTGTCCCTACCTCCCCCATTCTAACCACGGTGTCCCTACCTCCCCCATCCCCGCCCCAGGACACTTAGACATTCATTCACAAGGCTGAGGTTTCAGACCAGTCAAGGAGCTTTGTGTTTTCAACTCACTTCTCTCCTTCCCCCTTTTTCCCCTTTGTGTCTTTTGGATACTAGCCATCTAACTCAAAAAACATGATTCTATACAAGCCCTTCAGAAAAAGTTCCTCTAAAAAGATGGTTGAATAGAAATAATGGCCCTCTACCTCTCAAAATCCTTAGATCCTTGTCAGGGCCCAGTTCACGGGATGCCCTGGTGTCCAAACCCTCCACACCTTACTAATCCTCCCTTTTTAAAAAAAAAAACCATTTCCCCTCCCTTTAACCAACACAGGCAAAACCTACCGAACCCCCACCCCCGAACCCCTCTCAACGTGGACATTATGTCAAGGCCATTCGTCAGAGCAACATTCAAAGTACATAACGGCTGTAGGCCCCCCGATTGGTAGACCACTAACCAGGTCTACATGGGCGAGGTGATTGGCCATGAATACACTGTAAAAACAAGAGGAACGACACCCCCCCAGAAAGCCAGTTCACTGTCGCCACCATAACAACCTGTCATGGTAAGAAGAGCACATTATGCGGACTCGAGAGAGACATTATTTCACACTGTATTGTACGTGCTTGGCCTGTGGACGAGCTGGAGGAGTGTGCCCCCTAGTGGTAAAAGAAAGCAATGAAAAACGGTTCAGAGGATCTATCTATATCTCAAGATGAAGAGACCAGATATATACACACAGGCATACCATTATATACATAAAGTAGCCACACCTGAAAGTACAAAATTAATGAGTATGGGAGGGGAAGATCTAGCAAGACCACACGCCCCCCCCCCCCCCCCCCGGGAAAACTGCTTTGTAGCGTTCCGGAAAGACTCCAGATATCGTAAGGTACGAGTTAGTTTATAGATTGACACCTGTAATTGAACGGGGTTCAAAAAGCGTGTTCACGTTCCATGCACTCAGCATTCTGGGAAGGAAATCCCATGTTCACTACAACTACAGAACCACAGGGGGAAAAAAACTACAGGGCAAACTACAGAGCAAATCGACCTATAGAAAAGCATTCCCAAGAAGGAAAAAAAACAGTTGATTTGCAAAAACAAAAGAAATCTGAAAATGCTCATAATATAAAAAGAGAAAGAGGTTCTTTGTGGGCCAGCTGGAAGTCTACATATTTGAGGACAACGCTAGGATAACATCGGCATAACATCGACACAACCATGCCCTCATGCAGTCTTTCGCCACGATTGATAACGTCTCTACCTCTTCACTGCAACCCTGTCAATGCCCCATTACCGACCTTAGTACACCATTACCGACATGCACTTTACCTACACAGTCCGTCCCATGTTCACTACAACTACACCTTTCTACACCACATGCCTTTTTACAAAGTCCTCCCGCTTCCTTCTGATACTGACAAATCTGGAAAATGACTGTACTTACTATCAAAATCTTTACTGTGCATTGCCACATAGGACTTAGTCATGGGTATGCATATCCCTTCTATCGTCCTTCAGTCTTCCTCGTTATAGAAAGACTCCACTTTCTCTCCCTAGTCACGGACGGACAATTAAAACGCAATCTCTCAATTCTCTATCCTCAACTTCCCAGGCGATAAACAGAAGAGTCTCCCTCTTTCTCTAAATGTACCAGCGCATTCCCACCGAAGGGAGACAGAGAGGGCTGTGTAGAAAAACACAGAGGGGGCTCTCTCCCTCCCTCTGCTGGCTGTGTATTCCTGTGAGATTGATCCAGTCCTGATTTCTGCAGAAAGGGGGGGGGGGGGGGGGGGGGTGAGCCGGAATGACACAAATGTAGAAAACGGCGGTTCGCAGACTCTTAAGACTTTTTTTTTTCTTCTCAATTCTTTTTTTCCCTTCTTAAATACATCTCAGTCCATTCCAGCAGAGAAGGAACAGTCCCCAGGATAAGATTTTAAAAGGTATAAATCCAAAAGGGAAATCAAAATAAACAGGAAAAAATGGTAGCATGTTATTGTAGGGCGAGCAGGTGAGAGTCTGCTGGGTACTGGTGGTTCAGTGTGGTCATTGTGTCCATGGTCACAGGATATCCTATGGCTCATTATTAACCTTTCTGGCCACTACGAGGCTGGATGGATGAGTTTCCTGCAGGGACTCTGCTAGAGAGAACAGCTTATTGCCATGGAAAGGCAGTCTGCATGCATGTCAGCCCTTACACACACACACACACACACGTCTTGCGCAGCTAACTTTGTGGGGACAAACAATTCAGTCCCATTCAAAATCCAATTTTCCTTAACCCCTAACCCTAACCTGTACCCTTACCCAAAAACCTAACCTTAACCCTAAACCTAACCCTAGCTGCTAACCCTAAACCTAATTCTAACCCAGACACTAATTCTAACCTTAACCCCCTAGAAATAGCATTTGACCTTGTGGGGATCAACAGTTGTTCAAATGTTTGTTTGTTTACTAGTCTTGTGAGGACTTCTGGTCCCCACAAGTATAGTTAAACACGCGCGCGCGCACACACACACACACCTGTCTGAAAGCCCAGAGTGATGGAGTATGTTTTCATCAGCTGTATGTGATGGTATATTACTGGTTGTATGTGGTCGCAAATTATGCTATGGTGTGTTATTGCAGGTTGTTGCCTTCTCGAGTAAGGATTAGATGAGTATACGTTTCTATGGCAACATAGCTTAGACATGTGATCAATATTGAATAAGCGCTGGACTGAGGAGTGAGCATTAGCAGACACGACTTAACCGTATGAACCAGAACAACCACAGCATTCTCTCCTCACACTCTCACAACGTCGGGTGACCATCTTTAAAACAACATAAACCATTAATATCACTGCCTTGTCTCACGTACACCCTCCATCCTTCTCCAAATAACGCAGACATCAAAAACAAACAAAAAGAAGAGCATGAGGATAAAACTAAAACTGAAAACAAAAAGAGACCTGAACAGAGATGGAACCCTCCCGAGAGACGCAGCGACATCGAGGCGCCTCCAGGGGGGAGCGCTGAGCAGGTGTGAGAGCTGGGCTGCATCACAACTGAGGCTCTTCACGAGGGTGGGGTGAAAGGGCGGCCCTCGTCGCTAGGCGTGGCCGTGTCGTCGCTGGGGTCCAGGCTGTCCTTGAGGCTCAGCGTGCTGTCAGAGGGGGGCGGGGTTAGCTCGGTGGGGGGAGGGGTTTCGGGGGAGCTCTCCTGCCGTCCGTTGGTCGTGGGGGAGGTTGGCGTGGGGGGAGGTGTGACAAGAGCCACTCCCCCGCAGTGCGCCGCTGTGGGGTCAGAGGTCAGGTCGAGGACGGTGGGCGGGGTAGGGGTTGCGGTTGGCGTCGCGGCCGGCTCGGTGGGGGTGGGCGTCAGAGGCGCCGCTGGGATGGCGGCACGGAGGATGGAGTTATGTAGGAGCCCCTCCCCTAGAGAGAGGGAGGAGTCACTGGGGACCAATGAGGGGGTCTTCTCCACCAGGCGCCACTGCATGACACTGGTATCCTTCCCGCCCGTGGACACCAGGTGACTGTCGTTGTGCATGAAGGTCACATTGGTCACGTGACTGCTGTGGGCGCTGTATTTGTGGCTAGGTGCCTGCGGAGGAAGGCGACGTGAGCACATTATATTAGGATTTGAAGCCAATATTACAGTAGGCAATACTACATACAGTATGTATACCACAGGAGGTTGGTGGCACCTTAATTGGGGAGAACGGCCTTGTCGTAATGGCTGGAGTGGAATAAATTACATCAAACACATGGTTTCCATTATTTGATGCCACGCCATTCGCTCCGTTCCAGCCATTATTATGAGCCGTCCTCCCCTCAGCAGCCTCCACTGATGTACACCGGGACAGTATTGTTGAGCAGTAAGGGGACTCTGCTGGTGCTTAGGGGCCAGGGCCCGGCTTACCTTGGGTCTTGCACAGGGGTACTGGAAGAGGTGCACTTTGCAGAAGTCATCAGCCAGAGCGATCACCTTCCTGTTGTGGGACCTGATCAGGGCGTTGATGTCTGTACCATCGGAACCCTCAGGCCACACTCCTGGAAGACACACACACGGGTTGTTTTGACCCGCTATCGTAGCAGTGAAACCTGCCCTGAACTTTAGCCTCTGTTACTAGCCAGCTATCAACTGGTACTCTACCCTGCACCTTAGAGATATGTACATAGTCATTGAACACTGGTCCCTTTAATCATGTTTACATACTGTTTGACCCACTTTATATGTAGATACTGTATTCTAGGCAAGTGTTATCGTATATAACTACTGCTGTACACAGATTTTCTATTCATGTACTGTCCCTACTGTCTATACACACCATCATACACATTTATATTCAGGACTTTGACATTGCTCATTCTAATATCTGTATATTTCTTATTTCCTTTCTTACATTTTTGGGGGATTTGCGTGTATTGTTTTGTATTGTTAGGTATTACCGCACTGTTGGGAGGAACATAAACACTTCACAACACCCGCGATAACATCTGCAAAATGTGTGTACACAACCAATTTGATCGGATTTGATTTAGTGTCCTGTCCACATGTTCAAGTACGCGAAGCCGTGTGACAAGCACACCACCAGGGGGCAGCCCAACACTATAGGGGCCTTCATCCACACTAACGTGCACAGTAAACACTCCCCATCTTACCTTCTCCCTCTCACAGGGAGATACAGGCACACACAAATGAATAGTGATCACTTTACGCACATATGCAATCTCTGTTCTCAGGGGTCTTATCAGTTCCAGCATAAGCGAGGGACAATCTACTGGCTGAGAACTGAGGAATCTGACAGTCGAGAGAGAACTCTTTTTCCAGCCTCCTAAAGAACTAAAATATGTGGAGTCGGGGGGGGGGGACTGGGACTGTCCCTCCCGAGACAATGAGAGAAGAAAGGGGCGGGGAGCGATAGAAAGAGATGGACAGAGAGAGAGAAAAAGAAAGAGGGAAGGAGGGAGGGAGGCAGACAAATAAAGACGGAGCTAGAGAAAGATGTGGGGAAGCACTGCGGACACCACGACACGCCGTACTGCAGTGGGACAAAACATGTAGTGAAACAGAGCAGGGTCAATTCTGGTAGCAGAGTTCAAACGGAAAGGACATGCGTTTGCTGCTATGCGCCGTCACAAACTTGCGTAATACGGATACGTTTTTTTTTTAAAAACAGATTGAGAAAGAGAGCAGAGGAAGACAGGATGAAGAAGAAAAAAAATTGGGAAAGGCAGAAAGTCAAAAGTGCGTAGGACGAGTCCCAAACCACACTTTCTGTTCAGTAGCAGGTCTCACAGCCACAGAGGCGTTATCCACCCACAGCAGTGAAAATAAAAACACACTCTCCACACAGATCCGGCATAGCACAGCCACGGACACAGCCGAAGCATTCCCTCCATATCCCTATTGCCCAAGTAGATACTGACCGAAGACATGGTAGCCCAGCACACAGGTATAGGTGGTCCAGTCGATGTCCTTACACTCTGAGCGGTTACGGATGTACTTGCAGCCGTTTGGAATGTCCCCTGCAAAGAGGATAGAACCAGGGCATAGGTTAAGGGACATCTTCACAACAGCAGCGTTGGCTATTACGTAGGCTGTTTATAAGAAAAAGTTCATGGGAAAATAATCATTTGTCTGATTGCTAAACATCTCTTCGTGGATGACTAATTTAGCACCGTGCTCCATTAATGAAGCTGCTGCTGCAACCTTACTAAGGCATGACACTCATTCGAAGGTGTGTTTTACGCACAGTAGAGGATCTCGTAGTCTCCTGAGTTGGACATGATGAACTTGTTGTCGGGGGACCAGTCAAGATGTGTGATGTAGCTGGAATGTCCCTGTTAAACCACACAGAGTCAGAAGGCTGGGTAGGTGATTTTAGGAGGAGAGATTGAAACAGTTCACGGTACATTCATGGAGCTAGAGACAGCTACAGCATGCGCAGCGCGGGCTAGCTTCGTTTTGCTAATCGTTTCAGAGGAGATCGTTTGCCTTTATTAAAACTAGCCCACGCAGCGGTTAAGTGCACTATCCTGGGAGCGAGCTCCAGTCTTCCATCATGGCCCATTGGAGGAGACACTGTGTGCGGCTGTCCTCCCCCCACACTCAGAGTCAGGGAGGGAATCTCTGTTTGCCTATCTTGGCACGTTGTTTGATTTCCTTCAGGTCTGCAGGCTTCTATCCAACACACAGACCCATACACACATGCAATCATATCATACACACAACATGGAGTCATACACACACACACACACACACACACACGTCTCTGACATCCTGCCAAGTTAAGGCTAGTCACTCCACAGCTGCTGAGCTCACTTTCTCACACAAACGCATACAAATCTGAATCCCATACTGACCCAAACACACACACACACACACACACACACACACACACAGAGTAGATGTATTTCTGTCTTGATGCATTTCCCTAATTATACACGCAATCCTAGGCACTTCCTTATCTGAACTAGAGGACTCGTATACATATCTGCATGTGTCCCTAGAAATCCCTACAAATAACTGCATATACTTATACTGTATATCAGCTTGTCTCGCTGCTTTGCTGTGGAGCTGTGGTTACAGACAGGGGCCCGGTCCTCTGCCAACGCCAATAAAACCTCAAACCAACCTTCCCACAATGTCTTTATTCCCTCTGGAGCCCTGAGCCTTTGAACCGTGCCAAATGAGAATCTGGCTTTAATGCTCTCTCATGCAACCCCAAGCTTGTTTTTCAAAAATCTAAAACGTAACTGCTGTGCTTCTGATCTCTGATCTGTTATTAAACGACCCAACCCAAAGTGCTATACCGCCGCATGCTCCGCTGTGGCTGCCAGGCTATGTACGGTAAGTTGCCTGGGGGTTAACATTGGTAACGTTACGTCCCACAATAGGGTACCGAGACCATAGTGGTCAAGCACCAGAAGCAATGACCGTGACCACAACCTGGGCACCGTGGTCCTGGCCATTGGCATCCAACGCACAGATGACCAGAACTCCACAGGCATGGAGGGGGGGGAAGAGAGAGAGAGAGAGAGAGAGAGAGAGCGACAGACGAAAAGAGAGACTACATGAATAACGGGGACATGAAAGAGAGGGAGAAGAGTGAAACGGGGGAGAAAGAGCGCGAGAGAGGCGGGAGCCACGAGTGAGAGACACTACATACAGAGGAAGAGAGAGGAGAGAGGGAAAGAGACCACATTGAAAGAGAAATAGACAGATCGCAGACTGAGCAGCAGCCAAGCGGAGGCTAGAGGAGGTGTTAAACAACAGTGTTTAACAGTGGAGTGATTCACACGGGCCCTGTGGGTCTCCAGACCGCTGTAGAGTTGACCTACTGGAGTCCCAGCACAGCCTACTGATCCCCCTCTGTATACAGCCACCTCTACCCTGCTGGGGGTCGCGTCTTTCCCTCTGTGTATGTCTCGCTCTTTCTCGCTCGCACTTCAAAACAATTCAAAGTCAATTAAAACCAGCTTCACTGGCATAAAAGGAGCAACCCGACGGTGCCAAGGCAATACAAAATGTATTAATAATTCATACTCTCTCTCCCTCTCGGTTTTCTCTTCCTGTTGCTTTTCCTGTGATTAATACACTGTGGATCACTGATCAAATCCATCTCTCCAGCTGCAGGGAGACAGCACTCCCCAGGGCCCCCCCCACACACACACCACACACACACGTCATTCAACACACCACAGCAGTCTGCATAACTCACTTTGATGAAATGCCTTTACTGTGGCTATATTTCTAAGCTAAAGGCCTCTTGCATGCTGGGTACTGAACTACTCCATTTCCTGTCATCACGGGTTCACTGAGGAGGTCAAATATACAGCCAGTAGACAAAGACAGAGTCTCTTTGAGGAAAATTATCTTCACACATGCATATAGGCACACACACACACAGAGACACACACGCGCGCGCACACACACAAATGGTGCTGTACTCACGATGCACTTCCCGCATCTGGTGTACTTGCGGCCTTTCTCCGACACGGTGTGGAGGTAAATGAAGTTGTCATGTGATCCCACTGCCAGCAGGGTGCCATCTGAGGAGGGAGTGAACAGGATTGTGGGTAAATGATCCACCGCGTTCTATTATCCTCAATCAAATCCAATGCTACAGTTTGGATAGGACGTAAGACCAGCTCCACCCACCTACGGAGAAGCGCATGACTGACAGCTGCTCGTTGCCGTCTGTGTGAATGGCCACCAGGTCTCTGGTCTCTGCATCCAGAGCGTACCACCTGGGACACACGGGGGAGGGGAGAGAACAACACAAGGGGATTCAGAAGAATGGACTTTTCCCATACAGGAGGAGAGATGGGGACAGATAGACACTAATGTGCTAGAGTTAGAGGTGGGGTTCGGCTGATCTTACTTTCCTGAGTGAGTACCGATGGCCACAACAGCACCACTGGGGTGAAAGTCCGCACAGTGGCCATGCTCCTGGGGGAAAGAAAGAGCAAGGGAGAGCGAGAGAGAGAGAGAGAGAGACACACAAAATAAATGCACGTTTGAAATGTAAGGCCTGACTCCTAACTTGAGATGTGTTTGCATCTCAACGGAAAACCTGGATCAACATATCAGTTTTGTTTGAGAATAAAATCAAAAGGGTAGTGGATGAGCGTGGATTCTTAAATCTGATGTACAGAATAGTTCCCGAAAGTGAGGTATAACTTCTTACATCCAGGAGCCTGTTCCATTCCAGGGAGTGGTCCACAGAGTTCCACAGGCACACCTGCCTGTCCTGGGCACAGGTTAGGAACAGGTCCTTGAAGGGGTGCGACGCCAGCCCCCATAGCTCGTCTGTGTGTCCCTGGGGGCGAAAGGTCAGAGGTTAGAAAATAACGCTGATGGGGTTTATGCTTTCATTCAAAGTGACTTAAGTACTTAACACGACCCACTGAGAAGTAAACACACATTCTGCATGTTCTGTATGTTGCCCATTTCAAGTGGGAATCAAAACCCAGATGGCCTCCTTCCCACGGGGCTAGCGTGCCTCAGAGGACAGAAGAGGGCGGGACCAGTTGGGCACCCTCAAAAGACGGGAGAAATACCTCCGCCCCAGCTGTTTATACAGCGTTCAAATCACTGGGAATAAACGAAGACAGTTATACAACACGGCTCTCTGGAAAATAGCAGCGTCTCGCCCGCTCTGCTCTCTGGGAAAGCAGCTAGTGAGGTAGCTGACACTGGCATCCTTACAACAGGGCTGGTATAGCAGGGCCCTGCAGTCCTGAGATGCCTTTAGCTATGTAGCTGACCCCCCCCCCCCCCCGGATGTTTCAGGCGCGCCACACCAGGAATATTTAGCGGTGGTGGTCAGCTAGTCAACAGTGAGAGATCGAGAGGACGAACGAGAGAGAGAGAGAGAGAGAACGAGCGAGCAAGAGAGTGACAGAGTGAAACCTCACCTGCACTTCCACCTGGAAACCGTCATTAAACGTCCCCCTCAGGATGAAGTTACGCGAAGTGCCCACCAAAAACTGCTCCCCCTTGCCCTCGGCCACAGCGCGAATGGTTCCATATTGATCGGGGACCTGCAGTGGAACAGATTCACCGAGATGTATGACAAACATCTTCCCAAAACAGTTCCCAAATCTGATCAACATTGAATGATAGGTTTATCATCCTATTGAACATGTGATATTTGACATATATGATACACTGTATAGCAGTAAGTATATATGTTTGTGCATAATCCATGGTGTATATGTGCCTGTGTTGTATTCTGTATGGCTGTGACTGGCAGCATTATGTTCTGTGTGGCCCACCGCACCTCTATGTCCCTCTCTGGGTTGAGGTCATGGTCCCAAAGAATGATCTTGTGGTCCTTGCCCCCTCCGGTCAGCAGGGTCCCGTTCCTCATCTGACACAGAGTGAACACACTGCCGTCATGGGCCTTGATCTGACGGCTGATCTGGTACGCACCTACAGGGTGAACGAACAGAGAGAGAGGGAGAGGGAGAGGAGAAAGAAAATTGCCCAGAAGGAAAGAAGAGGGAGAGAGGAATGAGAAAGGGAGTGAGGGTGGTCGTAAAACAGCTCACAGCGGAGAATTCTGGGAATAGGATACAACAGATATTTGACCTTTGCTAATGTAGTTTATGTGCCTCGGTACAGGCCAGCTCGTTGTTCCCTCTAAAACTCGGTTGCTCACTGACTTTCAACGTGGCACAGTCATAAGAACAAATCAGTTCGTCAAATTTCTGCCCTGCTAGAGCTACCCCGGTGAACTGTAAGTGCTGTTATTGTGAAGTGGAAACGTCTAGGAGCAACAACGGCTCAGCCGTGAAGTGGTAGGCCACACAAGCTCACAGAACGGGACCGCCAAGTCCTGAAGCGCGTAAAAATCGTCTGTCCTCGGTTCCAGCACTCACTACTGAGTTCCAAACTGCCTCTGGAAGCAACGTCAGCACAATAACTTTTCATTGGGAGCTTCATGAAAGGGGTTTCCATGGCCGAGCAGCAGCACACAAGCCTAAGATCACCATGCACAATGACAAGCATCGGCTGGAGTGGTGTAAAGCTCGCCGCCATTGGACTCACTGGAGTGATGAATCACGCTTCACCATCTGGCAGTCCCACAGACGAATATGGGTTTGGTGGATGCCAGGAGAACGCTACCTGCCCCAATGCATAGTGCCAACTGTAAAGTTTGGTGGATGAGGAATAATGTCTGGGGCTGTTTTTCATGGTTCGGGTTAGGACCCTTAGTTCCAGTGAAGGGAAATCTTAATGCTACAGCATACAATGACATTCTAGACTATTCTGTGATTCCAACTTTGTGGCAACAGTTTGGGGAAGGCCCTTTCCTGTTTCAGCATGACAATGCTTCCGTGCACAAAGCAAGGTCAATACAGAAATTGTTCATCGAGATAGGTGTGAAAGAACTTGACTGGCCTGCACAGAGCCCTGACCTAAACCCCATCAAACATCTTTGGGAAAAATTGGAAGGCAGACTGCGAGCCAGGCCTAATCGCCCAACATAAGTACCCGACCTCACTAATGCTCTTGTGGCTGAATGGAAGCAAGTCCCTGCAGCAATGTTCCAACATCTAGTGGAAAGCCTCCCCAGAAGAGTAGAGGCTGTTATAGCAGCAAAGGGGGGACCAACTCCATAATTAATGCTTGACGAGCAGGTGTCCACATACTTTTGGCAATGTAGTGTACTTGCAGATTATCACTCCTCCTGTAATAATACTAAATTCTATGCTAATAACACAGACAGATGCACAGCAAGAGGCCCATTCCTCGAGTCTAGCCAGACTGAACCTGAGGCAGTGGAATTCTCAATGGAGGTAATATTGAGCGGCAGAGGGAGGGTATGTGCTAGAATGAATATGCATCAGACAGCGTTTCAGTCTCCGTATCACTTCTGCTCCCCCACGTTGGCATGACCTCCATCCCTGCAGAGCTCAGACAGATGTGGACACACACGCACACAAGAGTTCACACATGCACGCTCAAGCAGACGTGCACACACACAAACACACACACACACACACCATCTAACCAGCAGGAGGCACCGTGGCCCAGCTCCACTACAGCAACTTGAGCAGAGTTGGTCAATAAAGAGATGAACAGTTTATCCCTGGCATCTGGCCAAAGTTCTGTTCATCCTGTTCTGCAGCATGCCAAGCAAAACCATTACTGCTCAAAACCCCAACCCTCCCCAGGCACTCTGGCCTGCCAACAATCACACCCACTATTCCTTCTCCTCTACCCCACTTTTCTTTCTACTTTTCTTCCCCGTCTTTCTCTTTCTGTCTCCCCTTCCAGGCGGTATTTCTTTTCTCCGGGTCTCAAATCACCTCTTTCAGTTGCTCTTCTCCGTGTCGTTGAGACTCACTGAGAAGGTAAAGCGCTTGGTATTCCTCATTTGGGTATGTCTGATACGGTCAGACGGTTCTACCAAAGTGACTAAGTTGAACACAAATATTCATATGTACGTGGATCATGAGGGACAGTGCCATGGTCCAACCAACTGTGCCATCAGAGGTACTATACGGGCGGGTGAAGGGATTGTGTGAGGTATAAAGTACATTGTATTGTGTAAGGTGCTGGCTCCACTACGGGTTGGCTCCATTAGGTCTAGAGGCCTGTTTGTGAGGTATAAAGTACATTGTATTGTGTAAGGTGCTGGCTCCATTAGGTCTAGAGGCCTGTTTGTGAGGTATAAAGTACATTGTATTGTGTAAGGTGCTGGCTCCATTAGGTCTAGAGGCCTGTTTGTGAGGTATAAAGTACATTGTATTGTGTAAGGTGCTGGCTCCATTAGGTCTAGAGGCCTGTTTGTGAGGTATAAAGTACATTGTATTGTGTAAGGTGCTGGCTCCACTACGGGCTGGCTCCATTAGGTCTAGAGGCCTGTTTGTGAGGTATAAAGTACATTGTATTGTGTAAGGTGCTGGCTCCACTACGGGCTGGCTCCATTAGGTCTAGAGGCCTGTTTGTGAGGTATAAAGTACATTGTATTGTGTAAGGTGCTGGCTCCACAAGGGGCTGGCTCCATTAGGTCTAGAGGCCTGTTTGTGAGGTATAAAGTACAATGTATTGTGTAAGGTGCTGGCTCCACTACGGGCTGGCTCCATTAGGTCTAGAGGCCTGTTTGTGAGGTATAAAGTACATTGTATTGTGTAAGGTGCTGGCTCCACTACGGGCTGGCTCCATTAGGTCTAGAGGCCTGTTTGTGAGGTATAAAGTACATTGCATTGTGTAAGCTGCTGGCTCCACAAGGGGCTGGCTCCATTAGGTCTAGAGGCCTGTTTGTGAGGTTTAAAGGTCCAATGCAGCCATTTGTATCTCAATATCAAATCATTTATGGGTAACAATTAAGTACCTTACTGTGATTTATTTCAATTTTATTACAATGATAAAACATAAATAGCTTCTTAGCAAAAAGCAATTTCCCAAGCAAGAATTTAGCTAGGACTGTCTGGGAGTGGTCTTAGTGGGGAGGGGAAAACTGAAAACTAGCCGTTATTGGCAGAGAAGTTTGTTACTCTTTCTTATTGGTCTATTACTATTAACTCATTTCCCGCCTGGTGATGTCACCAGGCAGGCCAAAACTCCATGTCACCAAAACAGAATGACATTTCAGGCACTCTTTTCAAACAGTTATTACACTAAAAGAGCATTATCATAATTTTCACAATTTCACAGTATTAGTCCAACCTCATAGTGTGGAAATATTTTTTTTTAAACACAGGAAAATCACATTTTTGACTGCACTGGGCCTTTAAGGTAGTGTAAGTTAGAAGGTTTAAAAGGTGTGTAGTGTACCTTTGGGTCCCTTCCCTGGGGTCGGCTCCACTGTGCTCCTGCTCCATATCAACATGACGCCTCCAGAGTCTCCAGTCAGGATGTCCCCGTTGTTGAGGAAGGCCAGACACTGAACAAACTTGGGTTTCTCGTATTTCTGAGCAGGAAGAGAAGTTGAACGAGTTATTTCATAATAATTGCATTGTGGATGTGTTTAAGGGAGACTAGAGAAAGAGCAGGTGTGCGTGTAATGTTATATTACGTAAGGGATGCATCCTTTTCTGACATCACACCATTATTCAAGGCACTTAAGGTGACACGCTTATTGTGACGCCAATCTGTGAAAACAACCGTTAAATGTCCTTCTCTGTTTTGCTCGGCTCAAGCAGATCTTTACGCGCTTTTAAGTCCTGAACGAGTGAAGTACTTTACAAGTCCTTTTTAAAGAGTATTAAGGTGTGTGTCCTCACCCCGAAGATGCCCTGCTTGCGTGCCAGCGAGGTGCCAGCCCAGGTCCAGAAGAAGATGTGGGACTTGCCACAGGTTACTATGGTGTTGGCATCAGTAGGGTGGAACTCCACCACAAGCACCACCTCATTTGTAGACTAGAGAAGGTGAAACAGAGATCATATACAGTCAAAAAGAAGATCCATTTTTATAACCCAATCGTCAAAAAGGCAACGATTGGCGTATTTTACGCAGAATTACACAGCATGAAACACCCCAGGTATCTCTGACCTTGATTTCAGCGATCTTGGATTTCTTCTGCCAGTCCCAGACAGTCAACATGTGGTCGTTGCAGTCATCAATCACCGCCAGGTGTGTGCCCGAGTCCTGTAGGAGAGACCCAGGAGGAAGCAGGGTGTCTATATGTCAGTAAAGCTTGTACCAAACACAGATCCTATTGTCTGCAATTCAATAAATCTGCCATAACATAATTCCAGTTTATGCCTGCTACTCTTTGATAGTGCATATTAACTGTTATATCCTGTAGGTCGGTGAGAGGGCATGGAAGATTCTAAACATGAATCAACCTGTTGCATAAATGGCCATAAAGCTAGCAGGAATAACCAATAAACTTCTGAGCGGTTAACCATTAAGTCGACTTGGCATATGGTATCAGCAACGACATACGCTGATGGCTCATCATCCTTCATTCAGGATGTATTCATCTTTAACAAAGCAAATCCACTGCTTAGCTAGACCTCTGATAGCATAACAGGATAATGATTCACTTCACCTAGAATGTGTGTGTGTGTGCTCGTTTTTATGGAAATGGGTCATGGCGTATGCGTGTGAGTGTGTGCGTAGTTCGCTTGTGAAGGGAGCCAGACGGTAAAAGCAGAGTTCTGGAATGTGCTAACGGAAGACAGGGAGAGAATAGTAACGGTCAACTACTACTGATTAGAGAGCATATGAGGTGCTCAACACCACAACGACACCACTCCGGACCCGCGAGCCTGATCAGGAAATGGCTCGGTTCAGAGACACATCCCCCAGAACCCCAGACCTGATTCTAGAACAGCTTATCTAGACCCACTAACCACTGGCTGCGATGTGATTACGTTCAACTATGATATGTAGGATCTGTACACATCCCAGGATGGGGTCTCACATGAATTACTACACTATCGTACCCATATTTCCCATAATGACTAAAACGTCCTGGATTATATCATTAGAGGTAGGTGTTAGGATTGGTGCTAGGGGTGCCCACCGCTTTGGAGAAGGCCAGGGAGCCCACCCCTCTCTCGAAGGTGCCCAGGCCGATGACCTGCAGGGTGGACAGGCTGACCGAATCCCACACTCTCACATGGGGCTGCAGTGGCTGCAGGGGGAGAAGAAGAGAACGCACACGTCATTGAACTCTCAGTGTAGCCAAACTCAGACCCTATGGTTGCATTTAAAGTGTATTCTTCTTGACAGCATCCTTTCCTTGTTTCCTCCCCTTCACAATCAGTGGCAGATGAGGAGAGGCCAACACAACATTTGACCAGCTCTCAGCTTTTCACTGCGTTCCCTAATCAGAAACGTGCGTGTCTGTGTCTCGGTTGGGTCGCCCATACTCCTTTCCAACTTCCTTTGCTTGTCTCCTCATCTCCACAAGCACTGGTAGATAAAATAACTGGATTGAATCACACCCAATTGCTTTTTACCTATCGCATCCTCTAAAGATCAGTGATCATTAAGGGAAAGTGGAAGGAGGTGAGGAAAGGAAGCCATTTTGAAGTCTTGAGAAAGCATTCAACAGTTATAGTCAGTAAGTTGTAAAATATCTGGCTCACTGACAGACAGGATCCTCGCCTACGGAATCATTGGAGGAAGGTTAGAGCCAGTTTGACATGTTTACACCCAGAGAGCTTAAATATAATGAGTTGCATTAGAGTATGGATTATTGGTATGCTTGAGTAAACATGAGGCACCGGTGTCTGGATGTGCCCGTTAAAGACATGAGTGAGCCTGATTATTTCTGCTTGCGTTGCACACTCATACTGTACACAAGAAGAGACATTGTGCAAACAAGGATTATGCTTTTAAATATGACCACAGATAGACATGTCATTCTGTATTTGGCAGGCTGGTATAATACTACTTAAAGGACTGCTCCCACTTATTTGGGTATTTGTTTCATTAGTCCATTGTTGACATAAGCAAAACATTTTGAGACTGTCTGCATTCAGGTTTTCAAGATATGTAAGTTTCAATATGATGTAAAATGCATCATACAGGGATGATTTATGTATTTGCGTATTTTGAAACTTACATATCTTGAAAACCTGAATGCAGACGAGCAAAGCATTTTGGGACTATGTCAACAATGGACGAATGAAACAAATACCAAAATAACTGGGAGTTTTCCTTTAAGTTCCTTGGAAAAAACCCTTGGTGTCACCTAGGTGACATGTGAAGCTCTGTGACTTGCCCAGTTGCGTGTGTGGATGTATGACGGGGAAGAAAGCAGGTTGAACAAACATGAAACGTCACACTGCCGATCATATTATTAAAAGACTTAGCAAGCAGAAAGATGAGGGGTGAGGAATGGGTGAGGAGGTGGGACAGTGACTCACCCGCCCATCCTTATCCACTCCTGCAATCTGTCCCGTGGCAATGCGGATCTTATCAGGGTGAACAGCAAGGCTGAGAGAGACACAGAGAGAACGAGATAAAAAAAAAACAACGAGACATGTCTCGTGCGGAGGAAACTACCTCCCCGTTGAAAACGCCCACAGTCTGCAACAATCAGTAGTGATAAGTGGAGCACGTCAGGTGTAAAACGAAGCCAGATGAGAGATAGCTGTTTGACTGAGCAGGCCTGTGTGCACGCCTGGCCCACGGCCTGATGGGAAGAAGCGAGGCGTATCGTTTCAAACGTAACACAGGTCTGAGTCAGCGCGCCGCTATCGCACAGACTCATTTGACTCCCCCCCCCCCCACACTTCTCGCTCACCTGGACAGAAGACATTTACATCTCATTTGCATAGTCTGTTTATCTGAAGAGGCTCCTGGGAGGCTGGGAGCCGGAGCCGGTGGAGCTGGAGGTGTCAGTTACACGGGCGGTTAGTGTAGGAACCACTGTGTCTGTGACAGGTACTTGCTTAATCCGGATGAAAGGTTTTGTATGAGGTGTTTATACAATATTCAGACACTTGGGGACATATCATACGACCTTCTGTATCTAGCGTCTCTATCTACTGTCTCCAGGATACGCAGCCCATGATACCGCGTAGGTTACCGTATGAAATCGACACCATACTGCACAACCGAGTCCGACCAAAACTCCCAGTTGCCACCAACTCACCGTTTTGTGTAAGACAATAAATACAAAAACCAAAACAAAAAAGGAAATGACAGTCGAACAGGATAGCAGCTCACCATTTGACGCTGTCTGTGTGGCCGAGGTAGTGGCGCTGTGTCCTCTCCTCATAGTTGAAGAGCACTACCACAGAGGCAATAAAGTAAACACTCTCCCCTGTAGGGAGCAGGTACACGTTGGCTCGGCAGTCTTTCCCCCTGTAGCCATACCTGACATAGGGAGTCAAGGAAACACAACCGAACACACAGAAGGAAACCCATTGAGGGAAACACAAGGGACCTCAAACGGGACGTCTTAATAGTATAACCGGCTCATTCTACTAGTCTCCTTTTGTTCATCTGCAATGTGAAAACAACTGGAAAGGTGAAAGTGAAGACCTAGAAGACATCCACCATTTTGTTTTGATCCACAGACAGACAACAAGAAGGACCGAGGTCAGGGACATACAGGGTGGGAGCGTTTGGGACGAGACCCCGCTGAGACGAAAGGATACACCCACTCCAGTTTGAGTCTCTCCGGAGGCAGCTCTGTGCGCACGTCCTCGTAGTTCTCCACGTCCGCGGGGATGAACATGGTGATGGGTCGACCTCGCATGAACATCTTGATGTAGTCTCCCTCTGCGGAGGAGACCGACAAAAGAAAGTCGCTAGCTTGCTAAATCACGACCGCCATTTTGACTTGTTGTATACAGAGGAAATCTGTTGGTACTAAACCCACGCTTTCGCCCACACATTCAACACTCAGTGTTCGGCACAGGTAAACATATTAGCAGGGGCAGGCCTGGGTTCAAATAGTATCTGAAATGATTGAAAATACTTTTGAAGTATTCAGGCAGGCTAGAGCAAACACTCAACTATTTGAACCCAGGTTGGGGTGGTATCTCTCACACAAGAAAACGCTGTTAAGGTAATAAAAGCTTAAAATGTCATGAGACCGAGACTGTATGACATGAGTTTAGTCCATTAACAGAAGAATTTCAGCAGCCTGACTGCTCACCACCGGTACACATAATCACTTGGTTTGAGAACACTTTAAAAAAAAAAGGTTTTTAACATAAACACCTCAAAAAGCCTAGAAAAAGCCTTATGAGTTTGGTATATTTCTTTTTGTATTATTATTTTATATACTATTCAGTTAGTGTGCTGCACATGCTTTCCACTCGTCGAGGGATGAGATACTGTACAGACAGACGAGGAGACAGACATGGACAGACAGAGAAGCGGTGGGTGCCGTGCACCGGCGCAAAGCAGTGCGTCAGCAACACCAAACCCAGCTGAAATAAGAAAACGTGAGAGGGGGATAGAAGAACGAAGAGAAGAGGAGGAAGACAGAGCAAAAAGAGGGGGGGAAGGGGGTAAGATTTGTGGGAGACTGGGATCAGTGGAATGTGTGCGTTTCCCTCGTCCGCTCTTCCAGCTCTGTGGGGTTAAGGCTCTACTCTCCAAGTGAGAAGACAATAGGGGGAGAGGGAGATTTGGTGGAGAGGCACAGAATTTCAACATTGCTCATAAAATAGTGAGGGCTTTCTTCCAGTTTTCTCAAATTGAGGGGGAGGATACAGTAGACCCCAGCACTGAAGGTTCAGAATCCATCACAGGAATTACGTAGTTATGACTAGCTAGCATTTACTGGTATAAAGGGACACAAATAGGTGTCGCCATGGTCTACACCTATTTGTCAATTAATGCCGGTAAAAGGCCCGAATTAGCTGAATTTTAGTCCTAAGTGTCGGTCGGTCTGTGGAGCTAATCGAGTTAGCTAGCGCCCCGCCCAGCCATCTCAGAACCAACCACATTCCTCACATGACCTGCCTGAGCCAAGAGAAGGACACTTTTAGCCGGACGACACTATGTTAAGTGGCAACGGGGCACAGTGGGGCGTGGCATACTGGCAAAGCTATGCCCTTTATTTAGGCTGGGCATCGCCTGAGGACAATGGCATGGAGGAGGGTGAGAAAGTATGGGGGGGGGGTATTTCTGTATTTGAGGGAGTGATAGAGGACAGAGAAAGATGGAGAGAAATAGGCGAGTGAGGGTGCAGAGGGGAGCGAAAGATAATGTCTGTACTTGACCCAATGAAGGGGGTGGCAAAGAAAGGTAGATGAAGAGATAAATCAGCCGAAAAAGCGGAGGGTGGAGAAGCGCTCGCTCCAAGGGTGCTAGCTCTCGCTCTCTGTTGTCAACTTACCAGCTTGGCTGTTTTTCTCACGGGTTGACATTTTGGCTGGTCATGAGACAGAAACAACATCACTCAAAACACACACGCACACAATGACGAGCTCGAATGATCTGAAGAAGACAACGATGACTAGTTGGGTCTACACAATAGGATAAGGACAGGCTGGAAAGAACCACAAGACGCTTTGAAATACAGCTCGTCTTACCTAGAGGCACTCTAAAAACAGAAATACTACGGTGTAGCATTTTCATAAAGGCCAATGAGAACATACTTTAGTTTACTTTGTATCATATTGCACACAGTTCCAATTGTTCCAAAAAAGTGCCGAATCATGTGGCTATACTACAGTGCATAGGTCTAGTGCTTCCATTATGTGGTGGTGGATGGTTTACATGGAAAAGACAGTAAACGATACGGGAGTGTATTCACCTTGGCTGATCACTGGGTCTTTATGCCTGGAAGAGAATGGAGAAATAGCGATAAGGTCAGCCCGTGACTTGATGTCGACAACAAACAAAGTGACCGGTTGACAGTCGGGTCAATTTAGCAGCATCCTATATTAGGGAGGGACTTTGGATGAAAACAATATTAGGGAATTAAGGGGTTGTCATAGTGATTCGAGGATAGTGTCATGTCTGAAAGGTACAGTACTCTCATATACCCCATAAAACGAATGCAGGCCAGTTTCGGCTCTTGATTCAAAACATGACCAGAATTCAATTCTGATGCACCACTGTATTTGGATTACGCTGCCACACATGCGTTTACACTGTATCAGAGTTGTGAAGGGGGTCCCATCAGCCACTCACTTGTCTGCGTTCTTCACCACCTTGGCCAGCAGTTTGGAGGTGGAAGCAGCCTTCACCAGCTTGTGCCTGCTCTCCTCGCCACTCTCCCACGTGCTGCTCTGAGAACGCTCTATCCCCGTGCCCCGCTTCGCACTGTGACCCCTACACACACACACACACACACACGGAGGAACGCACATGAAAACAAACAGCTGTATACCACACAGATGGATCAAGAGAGGAAGAGAGAAAGAGAGTTAGCTAGACAGAGAGAAAATAAGGAGTATGGAGGAGTGCCATGGTGATAAGGGAGACTGGTTTGAATTGGCTATTGCTACTAATTTTCGATATGTTAAACTGGAAAAAGTGCATTGAAGTGTGTAACTGTGTTATTTTCGCAGTCTACATTATACTTAAGGCCCAGAGTTTGAACTAGACCAGGCCCCCATGTAACCCTGACAAAGAAAAACTCTGTACCCTTAAATGAACATTCATTTCACCCATGGCGACCCTCCTGTTGGGGTTAATCTGAACCTGAAGCACCACACACAAACACAGAGAGATGGCACCCAGGTACGCAGTACGCAACCCCTCAGTGCTACAATCACTGCACCCCAAGCACAGGTTAGTACACATGGGCTGGCCGTCCAACTCAAGCCCCAGGGTTCAGGAGACAGAGAAGGCCGAAACGTTAAGAACCACGCCGCAAGTGTAAAGTTAGAGGAGGTTGGGTAACATTGCGGAATGAAAGGTTTTGGAGAATGGCTAGAGAGAGAGAGAGAGAGAGAGAGAGAGAGAGAGAGAGAGAGAGAGAGAGAGAGAGAGAGAGAGAGAGAGAGAGAGAGAGAGAGAGAGAGAGAGAGAGAGAGAGAGAGAGAGAGAGAGAGAGAGAAGAATACCACTCCTCGTGCGAAGCTGTGAGGGGGAAGGGTTTTTTGCAAGACGTAATGTTTTGGATCACTTCTGCGTGGCGTCTGCTCAACCTCCAGGGGGCAGTTGTGACGCTGAGGGGCAGATGGTACTGCGGCAGACGGTTGGGGGGGGAGGGGCGGTTTGATGATGCCTTACACTGCTACTTTTACAGAGTCTGTACTCTGTCCTTATCTACACTACATCATACGTGATTTAGCAGCCGATTTGATCCAAAGAGACTTAGTCACGCATGCATACATTTTACATGCGGGTGGTCCCCAGAATCAAACCCACTACCCTGGCGTTACAAGCGCTGTGCTCTACCAACTGAGCTATAAAGGAGCCTGGAGACGGAGAGACAGGGAGGGCGAGGGAAAGACACCTAGGCATCCTCTGCTTATTTTAACTGCCTGCTTGGAATTTGACAGGAAAAGAACAACCTGGACTGAACAGAAGTGATCCATAACCCCACCACAAACACATGTGTGCGCACACACACACACACACACAAAGGCCTGGGGCGGGCAAGAAGAGCACACACAGGAGTGAGGGGCGAGCGAGAGGAAAGCTAACAGTCCCACAGATGGATCTGGGGGCAGAGCTGAAACGCTTCACTCTAAAGGGGGGTGTGTGGGGGGGTGCAGGAGCGGGTACGTCAATAGATATGGGGAGAGAGATAGAGAGAGAGATAGAGAGAGAGCGGGAGGGGTGACAGATGGATGGAGTGGTAACTAAAAGGAAGGATCCATAAAGGGTAGACGAGTGTTATAGTATTATTGCTATACAGCACATACGTAACGTTGGTTAAAAGCCCTGAATGGTCCACTCACTGCATCTCAAGGCTTTATTCTAGCTAAGCGAGCGTGAATTGAAGCCTATTTGAGACTCCCGTGCTATCCATTCCTCTGGTTGGATTGGAAAGGGACCATTTAATAGGTCAAAATCACCCTATAATACTCGCATGCCTCTCCTGCCCAGCAAGGGCCCTGCATGTGCAAAGCGCCGCTCAGGAGCCTGGTCCCTTTCATATTGGGTGGACGCGCACAATTGCTAGCCGATGAGCTTTCCAGCAAATGTGTCTGGCACGTCAGCGGCCCTGACTAATAACCTGATACTGCCCAGTCTAATGGGCAGGGATGGGTTCCCGGAGTGCTCTTTGTAAAACTCAATTGGTTTTCAATGTTTCTGAGAATAATTGATGTTGATCTATGGTATGGGTCATGAGTGTGAGGCTGACCAGTGCTTTGATTAGTGAGTGCAGTCGGTCTATGGGCTGGAGCTTGTGTGTGTGTGTGTGTGTGTGTGTGTGTGTGTGTGTGTGTGTGTGTGTGTGTGTGTGTCAGTCAAAGGCTAGTGTGTGTGTGTGTGTGTATCCTGACTGGTACGGAGCACAGCTGGTACATGACAGACAGGGCCTCTCCTATTCCTAATGATGCAGTGAGAGGGCTCACACTGTTGCGGATGAGTGCAGAAGGGACATCTGCAAACCGTTCCACTCCTCTCTTCTATTTTCCTCTCGTCTGAATGAAAGGGCTGTGCTACAAGCAGCCTAAAAGGAAAAAAGGTAGGTAGTGTTGAAAGCAGGTGGAGAAGCGAAGGTCTGCAGTGGCGGAGTCTGTACGTGGAAAGATAGCTGAACGTACAGGTGAGAGACGGCGACAGACGGGAGCGGTTAATAACGTGAGTGATCTGAGAAGCAGGCCGACCCCGCCCCCAGTGAAAGGTAAGCTAGGGTCAAGAGCGTTCAGAGTGTCGGCAGGGCATTGGGTTGGTAAGGGAGATCAAAGTGTGCGTCGGCAGAACCTTTTGGCTGGGGAGGTGCCCTTGCTCTCCTGGGCCTGCCTTTGGGACTGAGGGGGGTGTGGGGAGAGGGGGTGGCTGGAGCTGGAGGGGGACGGCGAGGGCTGCATGGGGCTGGCAGGGGGGGCTTTATC
Source organism: Salmo trutta (assembly GCF_901001165.1). NCBI lineage: Eukaryota > Metazoa > Chordata > Actinopteri > Salmoniformes > Salmonidae > Salmo > Salmo trutta. Next base: position 23,961,748 of record NC_042961.1, on the reverse strand, counting down.
GTTAGCCTGGTTGGGCTGGGAGGGCCCCTCCTGCTTCTCCTTGATGCCCTCCATCGGAGGGGTGTCCTTTTTCCTCTCTGCTGTCTGACCGCTGTGGAGACAACCAGGGGGTTAACAAAACAGGGGGACACAACCAGTGAAGACAGGGGGACAGAAACGCTTCTAAGAGGACAAGCTGGTCCTAACTCTGTGCCTATGCGAGCAACTTCACTACAGCGAAGACTTGCAAAGCCCCGACTTCCTCAATAGGCAGTGTAAAGCCGACTCAGCATATTTGATTAATGTCTAGTTACTCATTGAGGAAGTGCTCAGCCATGCTTAGCCATAGGTGTACATACAGGCTGTGACAGGTACCCAATCACAACATTATTATCCTGAAAGAACCAGGGTAAATTTACAGGCTTTATTCTGTTGAAACACTTCAAGCTGGAAGGTACAAAGTTAAAACACGTGATGAACATTAAAACAGGTTGACAAATGAGATTAATGTGGCGTTTCAGAGCAAAACATCATGTCAACACAGGCACTTCATCAATGGCTGCCCATCTGATATGAGCAGGTCTAGAGTTGAGTAATGACTGTTTTTGAATGGGAAGTGTGTGTGTGTGTGTGTGTGTGTGTGGTACAGTACCTCTTGGCTGCTGAGGAGAAGGTATCCTTCCTGGCGACGGACACTGTGGAGCTATCTCGGTCTCTATGGCTGGGCTTACGGCTGCTGGAGCTGCCGTTGGGGATGCAGGACATCGAGTAGGCCTCGCGCAGGGGATTATGGCCTACAGGGAGCAGGAGAGAGCACATTCAGAAGGGACTACTACAAGATATACACTGAGTGTACAAACATGATGCTCTTCGCATGACATAGACTGACCAGGTGAAAGTTGCGATCCCTTATTGACGTCACTTGTGTAGATAAAGGGGAGGAGGCAGGTTAAAGAAGGATTTTTAAGCCTCGAGACGGTTGAGATGTGGATTGTGTACGTGTGCCATTCAGAGGGTGAATGGGCAAGAAAAGATTGAAGTGCCTTTGAGGGGGTATGGTAGTATGTGCCAGGCGCACTGGTTTGTGTCAAGAACTGCACCGCTGCTGGGTTTTTCACGCTCAACAGTTTCCCATGTGTATCAAGAACGGCCCACCACCCAAAGGACATCCAGCCAACTTGACAGCTGTAGGAAGCATTGGAATCAAAATTGGCCAGCATTACTATGGAACGCTTTCGACATCTTGTAGAGTCCATGCCCAGACGAACTGATAGCTGCCCTGAAGGCAAGGGGAGGGGGGGTCAAGGGGTCAGAATTTTTCATTGCTAGGTATTACTGCACTGTTGGAGCTAGAAACACAAGCATTTCGCTCCACCTGCAATAACATCTGAAAATCTGTGTACGCGACCGGTAAACTTTGATTTTGATTTGAGTAAAGGGGAGACGAGTATAGGGGATGGGGAGTGGTTGAACAAGGGAGTATGACTGCTCGACAGGCAGACAGACAAACAAACAAGGGTTAAGAGTCTGATCCGAGGGAGGACAAAGGAAGGATTAGGGAGAGCAGATTCCCGGCTAATCCCATCTCACCCCCCTCCCTCACCCCGTTAACCAGACAGCCTAATTGGATAAGGAGGGAAGACGGAGCTCATAGGACAGAGAGTAGGCGTCTCGGTGAGATAAACCATTGATTAAACGGTCCTCATGCAGAGAGCCGGAACACACGCTAGATACACTATAAACAGCGGTACGGACACCGTGATGCAACACACCGTAGGAAACACACTCAGATGAGCTTCCTAAGTAAAGTGAATGATGAGTATTTGAGTCAATACAGCCGAGATTCTAATGGATGACAACACAAACAATGCCATGCCATCTCGGAGAGAAGACGAGATGAACGCACTCTTCTTTGGTGGGGTTTTAATTGAAGAAATAAACTCGGTCCTTTCGAAGCACTTCTGTAAGAAGTACGTCTGTGCCCTGACTGGAGGACGGGTGAGGGGCGGGGTTATGTTCGGGGGCGCGTGGAGTCCCAGGAGAGGCCTGATCCCGTGTCGGCGACACATGGCCCAGTTTCACGGCCCATTACCCCCCCAGTTCAAACACACACAGCATGGTGGAGGATCTGGTCTCCCTCTGCAGGGCCGGGTTGGGGGGATACCCCATCCACCAACACCCCCCACCGCCACATCCCTGCTCTCTCCTGTCTCATCCCCTCCCCCATCGCCATCAAGGCCGAAGACAGCCGGAGGCTAATTAGGAGAAGACTGGCAATGCCGGTACACAAGGCCTGAGGGAGAGTCAATGAGTCTGATGAATGAATAGTCAAGCAAAATCAACCCTGGCCTATTCTAACGGCTGTGTATTAATAATGATTGATGCCTTGCAAGAGGCAGAGTCTTCATCCATCAACCTGGCTTCCTGATCTGACAGACCTATTTATCTCTCCCATTGAACTGCTGTGATTGACAGGTGTGTGTGTGTGTGTGTGTGTGTGTGTGTGTGTGTGTGTGTGTGTGTGTGTGCGTGCGCAGAATGAGTCTCAATGCTCACACAGTCTTACAACAAGAGAACCTCCCTATGGATTGGCTTCCTCATTCCTGATAATAAATGATTTGGAAAAGAGGAAGAAAGGGTGGGAAATAACTGGAGCTGGAAAGTTAAAGATAAGGGGCAGGAAAAAGAGAAAAGTGAATGAGAGAAAGGGATACAGCGCTGAGCAGATCAATCAATCAAATGTATTTATAAAGCCCTTCTTACATCAGCTGATGTCACAAAGTGCTGCACAGAAACGCAGCCTAAAACCCCAAACAGATGTCAGATGTCTGATAAAAACCCAAGAATGTACGTTGTAGTGGGGAAAGAAAGACTGAACAAGAGACAGAAAGAGAGGAAGAGATTTCTGGTAGTTGAGTAAGGAAACGGGGGTCTCAGGAGCAGGAAGGGGCCCTGTTTGGGGGGGTGTATGAGGGGTGGAGGTGGTTTGTAGACTCTCTGCAGAGTTGGCCTTGCAGTCAGAGCATGGGTGTCTGAAGAGAAACTGAACCACGTGATTTCCTTGGCTTCCTGTCTGCTTCAGTCCCGGATTACTGCCCACGTCACTGAGAGAGCAGGGCAACAGAGCTGAAATATTCAAAGCGCCACCGTTGTACGTGTCAAACTGCCAGTGCTGTAACACATCAGCTCAATAACCTCTTAACTGCATCCATGTACATTTCCCAGGAGTGCTGATTAACCCACTACAACAGACTTCACACACACACACACACACACACACACACAGCAGGGGTTGCCAGGAGCCATCGCTATGGCAATAGATGGTATTAAATAGGAGAGTGATGTCATAATGAGATAAAAAGGTGACCAGCCGAATAAAGAGCTGACCGGAACGAGGGATCAGAGGGTGTGAGAGGGAGGAGAGACGGATGATGGATAGAGGGATGTGCAACGAAAAGGCTAAGCAAGGGTGACACAGGGTGACCACTTCAATTAGGGCTGTGGCGGTCATTACATTTTGTCAGCCGGTTATTGTCATGCAAAAGACTGCCGGCCTCACGGTAACTGATCGTTAATTAGCATTAACACGTTTAGCATTTCCAGGCCTCCCCACATTCAAGCCGCTGATGCGTGCCTTTGGAACATCTGTACTGAACCAAAATATAAAACGCAACATGTACAGTGTTGGCGTATCTCTCTCAGGTGTGGCATATCAAGAAGCTGATTAAACAGCACGGTCATTACACAGGTGCACCTTGTGCTGGGGACGATAAAAAGGCCACTCTAAAATGTGCAGTTTTGTCACAAAATACAATACCGCAGATGACTCAAGTTATGAGGGAGCGTGCAATTGGCATGCTCACTGCAGGAATGTCCACCAGAGCTGTTGCCAGAGAATTTTATGTCAATTTCTCTACCATAGGCCGCCTCCAATGTCGTTTTAGAGAATTTGGCAGTATGTCCAACCGGTCTCACAACCGCAGCCCACTTGTAACCACGCCAGCCCATGTCCTGGCTCCCAAGAGGGTGGGGCCTATGCCCACCCATGGCTTCACCCTTGCCCCGCTATGTGAAATCCACAAAGGTCCTATTTTCTAGATTTAAAGTTATTCGGCAACTTTAGTTGTGAATGATACAAACCTCAGAATGTCTTACAAATCAAAAGATATATGGGCTGCACGGTGCGACTACAGTCTATTGAGGAGTTGAACAAGCAACAAAAACTAAAAAGCCTGCGCTCCGTTCCTTGCCTCAGGCTGCACAGCTGCTCTCTCATCAAGTGATCATATTTTCACCCATCATTATTCTCAATTTAACTATTCTCAATTTAATCTTGTCTTCACTAATATGTAAAATTTGTTTTGATTTAGAATGGCCATTATTAAATGGGCAGGAACAGGGACAGGAGAAAAAAAAGACATGCCCTCTGTACAGTGCATTCAGAAGGTATTCAGACCCCTTGACCTTTTCCATAGAAAAAATTTTTTTTAAAAAAATTCATCCATCTACACACAATACCCCATAATGACAAAGCGAAAACAGGTTTCTTTACATTTTTGCACATTTATAAAAAATACAAAACTTAAATATAACATTTACATAATTACTCAGACCCTTTACTGAGTACTTTGTTGAAGCACCTTTGGCAGCAATTACAGCCTCGAGTCTTCTTGGGTATGTCGCTATAAGCTTGGCACACCTGTATTTGGGGAGTTTCTCCCATTCTTCTATGCAGATCCTCTCAAGCTCTGTCAGGTTGGATGGGGAGAGTCACTGCACAGCTATTTTCAGGTCTCTCCAGAGATGTTCGATCGGGTTCAAGTCCGGGCTCTGGCTGGGCCACTCGAGGACATTCAGATACTTATCCCGATTCCACTCCAGCATTGTCTTGGCTGTGTGCTTAGGGTCGTTGTCTTGTTGGAAGGTGAACCTTCTCCCCAGTCTGAGGTTCTGAGCGCTCTGAAGCAGGTTTTCATCAAGGATCTCTCAGTACTTTGCTCCGTTCATCTTTCCCTTGACCCTGACTAGTCTCCCAGTCCCTGACACTTTTTATTTTTTGTTTACTTAACCTTTATTTAACCAGGCAAGTCAGTTAAGAACAAATTCTTATTTACAATGACCGCCTACACTGAAGAACATCCCCACAGCATGATGCTGCCACCACCATGCTTCACCGTAGGCATGGTGCCAGGTTTCCTCCAGACGCATTCAGGCCAAAGAGTTCAATCTAGGTTTTTATTCAGACCAGAGAATCTTGTTTCTCAGGGTCTGAGTCCTTTAGGTGCCTTTTGGAAAACTCCAAGTGGGCTATCGTGTGTCTTATATTCAGGAGTATCTTCCGTCTGGCCACTCTACAATAAAGGCCTGGTTGGTGGAGTGCTGCAGAGATGGTTGTCCTTCTTGAAAGTTCTCCCATCTCCACAGAGGAACTCTGGAGCTCTTTCAGAGTGACCACCGGTTTCTTGGTCACCTCCCTGACCAAGGCCCTTCCCCCCCAATTGCTCAGTTTGGCCGGGCGGCCAGCTCTAGAAAGAGTCTTGTGGTTCCAAACTTCTTCCACTGAAGAATGATGGAGGCCACTGTGTTCTTGGGGACCTTCAATGCTGCAGACATTTTTTGGTACCCTTCCCCAGATCTGTGCCTTGACACAATCCTGTCTCAGAGCTCTATGGAAATTCCTTCAAACTCATGGCTTGGTTTTTGCTCTGACATGCACTGTCAACTGTGGGACCTTATATAGACATGTGTGTGCCTTTCCAGATCATGTCCAACAAATTGAATTTACCACAGGTGGACTCCAATGAAGTTGTAGAAACATCACAAGGATGATCAATGGAAACAGGATGCACCGGAAGTCAATTTGGAGTTTCATAGCAAAGGGTCTGAATACTTATGTAAATACAGTTTTTCTTTTTTTATACATTTGCATGCCATGGGCTCTCAGATCTTGTGCCTGTACCTACCCAGTGCTTAATTTTGGAAACAAGTGAAATCTGTTCGGGAACATCAATAGTAACGTTTTCGCAACTAAACATATTTCACTAAACCGTCTACGCACTGAGGAAAGGGATATAGGAGAAAGCGGAGATGGAAACGCACGGTGGCGAGATATTCTGCACAGATGAAGGTAATGTGTCACTCACTTCATTACGAAAAAATGAAAAAAATATCCTGATTACTAGGATATTCAAAATCAAATGCAAATTCACTAACTGTAGGCAAACTTTAAACCGCCCTGCATCATCAATGAAGCAACAGCATCGCCTAGGGCTATATGACCTCTCCCAGACTCATGGATATACATGTTGGAGTGTAGCATAAAGTAACCAGTCCATCCAGTACGCATAATAATACAGTCCACACAACTGCGATTACTTGAGTTTGTTTAATTTTGAAGTATAGGCTAGACCAATTGTGTACCAAGACATCTTAAATCAGTTTTGTTTTATGTTTTTCTTCCATGCATAATATGCGGTAGGCAATGTATTGTATAACGGCAGAATCATCATTTGAATTCAGGGTTTTTTCGGGCTTGGGCTCACAAGCATTTTGATTGAATCGTCACCGTAGAAAGCGCTGTCCATTTCGTTGTGTTAGGCTTTAAAACAGCATCCACAACAACCATGTTTTACACTGTTTTAAAAGTATGATAGACCTACTGTTCTGATGATAAGTGTTTGATGTGATTTTCCATTGTATTTGCATAGATGTTAGTGGTTAGAGAACGGAGTACCAGCCCATTAGGACCTGATGGTAACAATAGAGCCCTGAGTACCAGGCCAGTAGGACTTGATGGTAACAATAGAGCCCTGAGTACCAGGCCATTAGGACCTGATGGTAGTAAGCAAGTTGGGTACTACCAAAACATGTTCAGAGTGCATAAAAAGGGGATTACCGTGACTCAAAGGTCACGTGGAATTTTACTGCAGTCATGGGCCGTGACTCATGACTGCCGGTGTGGTGGTAATACAGTCACCACAACAGCTCTACTCCAATCCTACCATTCATACAGTAAAGGGTTCAGTTTTTTGCCTTTTTTTATATAGTAAGGCACTTTTTAAATGCATCCTTTGTTTCCGGGTTGGGAGTCGCTGGTATATCACATATCCGGTATACATTCTGTATATTTTTTTATTCATTCCGGATTAAATACATTTTTGGCCATTGGTTAGTTTTGTGGCGCTATATTATTTATCATATATATATATATATATATATATATATATATATATATATATATATATATATATATATATATATATATTGCTCTTCCATATAAAACCCACTGAAGAAGAAGAAAACACACCCTCGTCCAGTTACCCTCGCTTTATGCCCTTGGAGGAATCCCCGTCACCATCTTGGACGGCGGTCCAAATGATTAGCCAAGCAAGGGAAGTTTGCAACATAAGCCCCTCAGCCCTCGTTTTTAATGGAGTTTGCGAGTGTACAATTATGTTCACCCCGGGGCCTGAAACTCCCCATAATTCAATTTGCGATGATTGTACACCCACTAAGAAAAGTCTGAGAAAACTTCAAAACAACATCAATGGAGAAGTCAACATACAAGTGTAAGTAAAAACTAATGCAAATAAGTTAGAAATCGTGCTACTAATGCACATGATGGCACAAACACATCTCGTAAAAGTAATGATGTTTTTGTTTGGTTATCTTTTGGAAATTGTAGAAATAAAACTTTTCCCTTCTTCAAGTTCCAGCTAGGCAGGCTAACGTTAGTTAGTTAATTTGCAAGCTATCATACAGTAGGCGTATATTAATAATTATAAAAATCCAAAAAACTTCACAGATCTTCATTGTAAAGGGTTTAAACACTGTTTCCCATGCTTGTTCAATGAACCATAAACAATTAATGAACATGCACCTGTGGAACGGTTGTTAAGACACTAACAGCTTACAGACGGTAGACAATTAAGGTCACAGTTATGAAAACTTAGGACACAAAAGAGGCCTTTCTACTGACTCTGAAAAACACAGAAAGAAAGATGCCCAGGGTCCCTGCTCATCTGTGTGAACGTGCCTTTGGCATGCTGCAAGGAGGCATGAAAACTGCAGATGTGGCCAGGGCAATAAATTGCTATGTCCGTACTGTGAGACGCCTAAGACAGCGCTACAGGGAGACAGGACAGACAGCTGATCGTCCTCGCAGTGGCAGCCCACGTGTAACGACACCTGCACAGGATCGGTACATCCGAACATCACACCTGCGGGACAGATACAGGATGGCAACAACAACTGCCTGAGTTACACCAGGAACGCACAATCCCTCCACTAGTGCTCAGGCTGTCCGCAATAGGCTGAGAGAGGCTGGACTGAGGGCTTGTAGGCCTGTTGTAAGGCAGGTCCTCACCAGACATCACCGGCAACAATGTCGCCTATGGGCACAAACCCACCGTCGCTGGACCAGACAAGACTGGCAAAAAGTGCTCTTCACTGACGAGTCGCGGTTTTGTCTCACCAGGGGTGATGGTCTGATTCGCGTTTATTGTCGAAGGAATGAGCGTTACACCGAGGCCTGTACTCTGGAGCGGGATCGATTTGGAGGTGGAGGGTCCGTCATGGTCTGGGGCGGTGTGTCACAGCATCATCGGACTGAGCTTGTTGTCATTGCAGGCAATCTCAACGCTGTGCGTTACAGGGAAGACATCCTCCTCCCTCATGTTGTACCCTTCCTGCAGGCTCATCCTGACATGACCTTCCAGCATGACAATGCCACCAGCCATACTGCTCGTTCTGTGCGTGATTTCCTGCAGGACGGGAATATCAGTGTTCTGCCATGGCCAGCGAAGAGCCCGGATCTCAATCCCATTGAGCACGTCTGGGACCTGTTGGATCGGAGGGTGAGGGCTAGGGCCATTCCCCCCAGAAATGTCTGGGAACTTTTAGGTGCCCTGGTGGAAAAGTGGGGTAACATCTCACAGCAAGAACTGGCAAATCTGGTGCAGTCCATGAGGAGGAGATGCACTGCAGTACTTAATGCAGCTGGTGGCCACACCAGATACTGACTGTTACTTTTGTTCAGGGATACATTATTCCATTTCTGTTAGTCACACGTCTGTGGAACTTGTTCAGTTTATGTCTCAGTTGTTGAATTGTCACGGCTGTCAAAAGGAGAGGACCAAGGTGCAGCGTGTGTGTAGTTCCACATTTTATTTACTCTGTGAAACTATGCAATACATCAAATAACTGAATAGACAAAACAACAAACCGTGACGCAGAGGAGAAACAAACACTACTCAAAAATAATCATCCACAAAACCCAGGAAGAAAAACCCCTACTTAAGTATGATCTCCAATTAGAGACAACGAGGACCAGCTGCCTCTAATTGGAGATCATCCCAAAGAAACCAACATAGAAATAAAAAAACTAGAACCTAAGAACATAGAAATACAACACATAGAATAAACCAAAACACCCCCTGTCACGCCCTGACCTACTCTACTATAGAAAATAACATCTTACGATGGTCAGGACGTGACATGAATCGTGTTATGTTCAGACAAATATTTACACAAGTTTGCTGAAAATAACCGCAGTTGACAGTGAGAGGACGCTTCTTTTTTTGCTGAGTTTATATTTAATATTAGTAGACAGGCACTCATAATTGACTGTTGCGCATATAAAGCACACACAAGTTACCGGTGGCTGAAAACACAATCATCGCGGGATGAACGACTGACCAATTTCCAGCCAAGGGTGGTCCATTTAAAAATCATTCCTTCCTCCCTCGCCCCGCAAGTGTATACTCATCAAACATCATGATACGTCATCAGAAGTGTCCACTTAATTTGAGGGCTGAGGGGATAGGGTGTGTCTTTTTAAGTGTTTGGACAAAGAAGAAGAAGATGAAGAAGATGACGAAGAAGGAGACAAAAATAAAAAAACGAAAAAGACGAAGAGGACGAATGTCAGAAATAAAGTATTTCTGAAGAGGTGCACATCAAAGATGCACAATTCTTTCCCAGTTACTGAGTGTTGGTCCCATTAGCCAATCGGACGGAATGCAAGGGGAGGGAGCGGGACGAATACGGATAGCCAGGGGAAGGAAGTTGAAGCTCAGGAGAATTTGAGTGAGAGGCAAAGGCGAATGCAAACTTTTGTACATATGTTTTAAAACAATCCCCCAATCGTTTACTTTTCCAACCTTCCCAGCCAGAGTTGGTTAGTTGTGTGCACTATTTAGTAGGATGTGATTGTTGATGTAAAGATGAGTGAGCGAGTTGTAGTTCTCTCGTGAGTTGTCATTTGCTAGCTAGCCTGTCAGTAAACTACCTAGTTGGACGGGTAGCTATCACCAGCAGGTTGTTTTCCGCGAGGACTGTGTGCACCAAGCCATTTATCCCTCTACGAGCTAGCTAGGTAGTGTAAATAATCTCAGTAGTTTCTATATTTGGGACTTATTGCCAACTGTCCTGGGCAGTAACCGCTTCCTCTATACATTTTTCACAAGGAGACCAGTTAGATTGCGTCCACATCCCTGCACGCTGATTGGGTTCCTCGGAACCGAAGGGAGTTTTTCCTTTGGCGATCAGATAGCCACGGCCCCGCGAGTAGCTAGGTTCCTCTGAACAGAAGGGAGTTTTTCCTTTGGAGATCAGACAGCCACGGCCCCGCGAGCAGCTAGGTTCCTCTGATCAGAAGGGAGTTTTTCCTTTGGAGATCAGACAGCCACGGCCCCGCGAGCAGCTAGGTTCCTCTGATCAGAAGGGAGTTTTTCCTTTGGAGATCAGACAGGCACGGCCCCGCGAGCAGCTAGGTTCCTCTGAACAGAAGAAACGTAACATTGTGAGTGAGGAGCAGGTGTCAGTGCGTATCTTGTTTTTGGTGGGCTGCGTTCAGCCTGACTACTTCACCAGTAGTGTCAGGTCTGCAACGTTAAAGGGGTATACCAACTACTTTGTACCGGTACTTTTCTTTCGGGTTCTTTTACACTTTCAATTGTGTATTTCTCATTGTGATTTTATAGTGTACTATTCCTGATTAGTATCAGTGAGGTGATAATTATCTGCAAGAGTATACCAGTTTAACTGTATTTACCAACTTTGATAAGGTCTTTTAGATAGATGTTCACCACGGGCAACAGTAACTGGCGACTCATTTCCTGGTGACTCGTTTACGGACAAATATGTTCCACTCATCATTAGTTTATCCACTAACCACTGCATTTAGACTCATTACAGTCCTTTAACGGTTTTGAGAAAAAGTTGTTGTTGCGTTCAAATATCGCCGCACTGTACCCGTCACTGTGTCATCCTGTGAACCCCATCAATGCTGCTCGCAGCTATATTTATGAAACTCATTCTCTTCATGGTGACATATCCTGAATAGGTAGAGAAATGGGGACGGGATCTCTCTTTATCAAGGAGCCATGACTTCCCAGCCAAGACACTTCCCGAAGAGAGAGACTTCCACATGATCATACAGTAATTGGTTTCATTAGAGAAAGTGAAATGTCAGGACAAGGCTGCCCAGTCACCACACACAGATAATGTTCGACTTCCCACAATTAGGTGCACGCACGTGAATGTGCGTGGCCACAAACACACACACAGGCTCACACACACGGGCTCACACACACACGGGCTCGCACACACGGGCGCGCACGCACACACACGGGCGCACACACATGGGCACGCACACACGGGCGCGCACTCACACACACGGGCGCGCACACACACACACACGGGCGCACACACGGAGCGCACACACACGGAGCGCACGCACACGGAGCGCACGCACACAGGGAGCGCACGCACACAGGGAGCGCACGCACACAGGGAGCGCACACACACAGGGAGCGCACACACACAGGGAGCGCACACACACAGGGAGCGCACACACACAGGGAGCGCACACACACAGGGAGCGCACACACACAGGGAGCGCACACACACAGGGAGCGCACACACACAGGGAGCGCACACACACAGGGAGCGCACACACACAGGGAGCGCACACACACAGGGAGCGCACACACACAGGGAGCGCACACACAGACGAGCGCGTGAACACACACACACACACACACAGGCCCAGGAGACAGATGGTCTTATTGTGTGCAGATGGACAGCTCTGGAGTCAGTTAGCCAGGATACGGGTGAGTGGGTGGTGGTTATTACTGAAGCGTGATTACAGAACCCAGACGCTCGCCAATGACTCTGGGCGCGACACATTTTATCGCTCTCCTTCTCTCCTTCTCCCTCTCTCTCTCTCTCTCTGAGAATGTCATCTCTTTCTCTGCCTCTCTCTGAGAGTGCATTCAATCTCCCTCCGTCTTTCTCGCTCCCTCTTTCTCTCTTGCCCAGCCGGGGAATGATATTCCTGACAGGGACAGCCACAGGAATTCCCTCCCCCTGCTGCTGGCTGGGCATATGAGCCTCTACTTTGTCACTGAGCTCAGAGAGGACCTCAGTTTGTTATAGTGTGAGAGAATGGAGCAGGATTTATTCCCCACCGACAGATTTCATTCCCAGTGAGAGACTGGATTGTGATTATGTTTCTGTGTTAGATTGTGATTGAATTGAGTGTGTCAGCACGTGTTGTGAAGGTGTGTGAAGGTAGAATAAGCACGTTCCTTGCTGTGCCTCTCTGGTAGACGGTATTAACCGTGGTATTGCAACACTCCAAACGGGCCCTTCCGCTAGCCCCAAGCACGCGCTCACACACACACGCATAGGCCTACACAGCTGCGATCTGAATGGAAACGTTTTGCACCGGGAGTCAAGGTCGGAGTGAAACTGTTAACAGATCCAGGTTCTGGCGCCGCTCCAGAACTTCCTTTGTGTAAACACAAGCGGAGGAATACAAGATAGCTGACTCTCACAACTACGACCTGGCGAAGAAATCCAAGGGAGAGGGGCCAAACGAGCCATTGGGAAAGTGGAGACGAATGGAATTTACAGTGCTAGAGCGCAGGTATGGTAAGTTGTACAGAAGCGAGTGCAGATGGATTTGACAGTGCACGATCAGCTTATGGCGGAGAGATGATGTTTCAAACTGTCCCGTTGGAGGGTTTCTAGAGGGTTTCAAAAAATGTAGAATCATGAGAGCACATCGGATGGTGACAGTGATGGTGACTGGTGGTTTCGGTGAGAGTTCAGGGGTGGGGGGGGCTGAGGTGATTACCTTTGGCGCTGGTCTGTTTTTTGCCGGTGGCGGCCGTGTCCTCGGAGAGCGCTAGGCGTCGCAGCACGTCGGCCAGCGCCGCCTTCATCACGGTGATCTCATCCTCCTGCTGTTGGACGCGCAGCTCCAACGACGACAGACGATCCTGCACGTCAGACGCACTCGCCGCCGAGATACTGTCATCTACACAGAGAGACAGAGAGACAGAGAGACAGAGAGACAGAGAGACAGAGAGACAGAGAGAGAGAGAGAGAGAGAGAGAGAGAGAGAAGACTGGGTTAGATACTGTAGACAACAAACATTTAGATATCTACCCAGCAAAGAGACCCACGCCCGCAAACACAGAGAAGCATGAACAGTAGGGCTGGGACGATACCCGTATTAAAAACCTGCTGTATGTAAAATATTGCGCGCTATTGTTTGGAGAATAAATTAATGTGACTCTGGATGACAACATAATGATGTTTGTTTCCAACATTAGCGCTGTTTTCTTAATGAAGTTAAATCTGCTTCGTGTTTTGCTTCCTTGCCACGATACTAACGAGCATTAAGATGCTGGTATGTATATATGCACCAAACACACACAGGCTGTGATAAAACTTCCATGGGTGAATTCTGAACACAGGAGTGTGTCACTCTGAACACAGGAGTGTGTAGGCCTACTTGTCGCAAACTGGTGACTTCCCGAAGACCCTACTGTGAAACAGAATGGGAAGTGAGAAAGAGTGCAAAATACAGGCATGATACTGTAAGCAACAGAGCCTACTGGACTCTGATTTCTTACTGGACAGTGTGTGTGTGTGTGTGTGTGTGTGTGTGTGTGTGGGGGGGGGGGGCTCTACCTCTAAATACAGGGCACATGTTCAACTGCTCAAAGTATTTGTGGGTTGGGGCTGCTGCCAAGCCTAGCTGTGGTTTAGGGCCTGATTGCTGGACGGTATGGGGGTAATTTGGCAGTGGAGAGAGTGAGGGGGCCTCAAAGCCAATGTTGGCCTGTTAAAGGGGTGCTGACAAACCCCCCCCCACCTCCCTTTACCCAGAAGACCCCCGTCAGAGGAGTTTGAACCCCCTTCCCACATGACACAAAAAACAAGCATCAGACACACTCACAATTTAAGAGTGGTAAAGAGAAAACAGACACCGGCCTAATAGTTCAGAGCAAACTATTAACAAGTCAAACACATTTCTGTCTAACAGCTCAAGCCATGAGAGCACTTAACCCCGAACTCAAAAGTGGATTATGTTTGTGGCACTAACAGATCAAGCTAACTTTTACTGTAAGCCCAAAGCACAGCTTCTGGCCAACAAAGTTCATGTTTTTTTTTTTCTTCATATTGTGGCTGTAAGGAAATGCCTCACCCCTTGACTATGTGCAGAGAATGATAGTAATATGGCACATGCCTGGGCAACGTAAACAAGCCTGTGCAAGCACACAGTCAAGGGGTGAGGCATTTCCTTACAGCACCGAGAGGTCAGTGAGGGCAGAGGTGGTGAGGCAGTGCCTGATAGCAAGCCCCGGATGGCTGGGCAGCAGTAGACCGGAGGGAGGGAGAGAGGGAGAGAGAGCGCCCAGGGGAAGACTTAACCCACCACTCTCTCACTAAGCACACACACACACACACACCACAAACAACACCACACTACAGAACAATGGGCCTCTGTACACTGAGGAGACCTGAGCCAGGAAAACTAGCCCAGCACAGAACCAATCTACTTCTACAGGGAATGTAAATCAAACACAAAGCCATCAGATAGACAAAGCCAGGGAAATTAGCTCAAAAGGATAACGCCACCACTTTTAACATATGGGTTGTTATTATTTAGTATTTTATTAGGATCCCCATTCGCTGTTGCGAAAGCAGCAGCTACTCTTCCTGGGATCCACGCAAAGCATGAAACATGACGTAATACAGAACATTAATAGATAAGAACAGCTCAAGGACAGAACTGCAACAATTTAAAAAGAAGAAGAAGCGATGCACTCGTAGCCAACGTGTCGAAAGCGTTCTACAGGCATACTGACCAACGTTGACTCCAATTCTTCCCACAGTCGTGTCAAGTTGGACAGATGTCCTTTGGGTGGTGGACTATTCTTGATACACACGGGAAACCGTTGAGCGTGAAAAACCCAGCAGCGTTGCAGTTCTTAATACACTCAAACCGGTGCGCCTGGCACCTCCTACCATACCCCGGTTCAAAATCACTTCAATCTTTTGTCTTGCCCATTCACCCTCTGAATGGCACTCATTCACAATTCATGGCTCAATTGTCTCAAGGCTTTAAAATCCTTCTTTAACCTGTCTCCTCCCCCTTCATCTACACTGACTGAAGTGGATTTAAGAGGTGACATCAATACGGGACAATAGCTTTCACGTGGATTCACCTGATCAGTCTATACATTGGAAAGAGCAGGTGTTCCTTATGTTTTGTACACTCAGTGTATATTTAGATGAAGCTTTGTCTGGGCTTGATAGCCAACTAAGCTGCAGGCTAACTAGGCTGGGCATTGCATCATGGGAGACTAAATATACCCCGGGAATCATATTATGCTGTAGAAGAGGGGAATAGAGAAGTTTCGGCCACACTTTTACTTGACACACAGCGTCATAACACGGTCATAACCATGTCATAACAGCTGACATAAGCTGTCATAATATGGCGATAATACTGTCACGAAACATATTTAGACATGTTATGACATATATTGCTTTATTTTATGGCTGGTTATGACACCTACATAAGAGTGTTAAAGCCCACAAACCCTACCACACATGGCAAAACATTCCATTACACCATAGCCTACTTGTCAACAGTATGTTTGTTATATAACATTTTCTGAAATTGAACATTTTAAAGTATCATTGTAACTGCGCACACATTGTTGTCGGACATGCACCTACCCCAATGCTCTGTTGCTGATGACTGGGATGTATGGAGAAGCATATTTAGCAGCAGGACCAAGACACCTTCTTTGTGACTGATGTCCGACATAAGGGCATGTACGTGATAGGCCTATCTGGCTTATATGATTATGATGGTCATAATGCTTCATGACAGTGTCATAAAGTGTATGTCCTACAAGTTATTTAAAATATGATGAAATGTGACTGTAAAGAATTCATTACAACAACGACAAAGGACTTAAGGAACTAAAGGAAACTTCTTGGCAGGGAAAAAACAAATTTGAATAAATGTGGGTTTTGAGATATCACCAGCCATAAAACTATACAACATATGTCACAACAGGTTGGTCATGACAGTGTTATGACATATGACATGGTTATGACCGTGTCATAACGTGTTATGACGCTGGGTGTCAAGTAATGTGTTACCGAAAGTTTCAAAAGGACAAAAACAAGGATTCGTGCAGCATGACTAACAAAAACAACAAAACATAAAATGGTGTATAATCTCACAGTTGTGCACATACACTAACAGCATAATAACTGGCTAGAAAGTGGTTTAATTGTCCCTTAATAAAAGCCTTAGTACATAACTGTCAATCAACTGACTGTCAGACAGAGGCAGGAAAAGTAGACCATCATAGAGCTAATCTACCAGACCACCATTACAGACTAGCTGAGCGCCGAGCCACCACCCACCGAAACGCCCAACTCAGTGAGTCCAATCAATACACAGGCTCCGGATGTAGTGTCCCGAAGCTAGCAGGTGCCCAGACTCAAACACGCGCGCACACACACACACACACACACACACACACACACACGGTTGTGATAAGAGTTCAGTGGGCGAATCCTAGGCACAGAGGAGCTTTGTCTGTCTCTCGCGGTCTGTCTGATAATACTGTACTGTTAAAACATGTGCCCCTCTCTCCTCGGGTCTCTTGTAATACACAACGTCATGCACATAAAGGACAGACAGTGGTGACTTACAGACAGTGGTGACTTACAGACAGCGGTGACTTACAGACAGCAGGCCTCAGTGTTGGCTGCTTGCCGTGTGAAAGGCTTTGCCTTCATAATACCTCTATCCAGATTTACTGAATCGCTGCTTAGATGTGACACAGGGCTGGGGGAAGCAGCCAGAGGGTCTGTGAGATTGTAGGCTACAGTGTATTCTCTAGCCTTCCTTTGATACTGACTCCTGACTTTGATGTGAAACGAAAGCATGTACTACAGCATATACTACAGCATGTAGTACAGCACTGAGCAGGTGGCACACAACACACATAGAGAGGGAACAACCCCCCTAACACACACAACAACAAAAAACCACGCAGCCAGATTGTTCTAGCAACTTCATTGGGGGGAAGGATGTTTGAAATTCTTTTTACATTTGAATCACAAACCATTTTTGAGAAAATCATGATGAAAGTGGCCATTTTAGTCCCTTTTTAGACCTTTACATGCCTCCTGTAAGACATAATGATCTGTTAATCATACATGATACAGACAACATCTTGGTGTCATTATACTATTTATAGTGTGATTCTGAAATAGATTTCTCACATTTATTTATTCATTTACATTCAATAAAAGTACCCTTTTTGATTTTGTTCATTTTTAAGACATAGAGTATATTACTCCAAACAGTATACACTACAAGTACATAACATTTCCAGAGTGGACTCTACTAATTATGAAGGGATGATACATGTTATGAGTACCACCAACACACTGAATGGGAAAATGGATTCAAAGGAAACTCCCTCTGCTGGTGACTTGCTGAATGTGCAATCCTAAAGGAGGGCTGTGATTGGTTAATAACCTGTAATGTCAATGTCTATGTAGAAAATGGGTCATATCATTAAAAGTACCAGAGAGCCCACTGGAAATTTGACATGTTTTGAAGAGCATATTGTTACGAACAATATGTCTAAATATAAGATCAATCAAAAAGGATCGTTTTTATATATTCATATTTTCAATGTTGAATAAATGAATGTGAACATTTGTTTTTCAGAATCTATACATAGTCCATATGTATGGTTCACAGATCATAGGGTCTTACAGGAGGCATGTATAAAAACCACCTAAAATCGGTAATTTCATCATGATTTACCACCCAAAAATGGTGATACAAATGCAAAAAGCAAGCTAAACATCCTTCTTCTAAATGAAGTTCCTATGTGAGAATTGCCAGAACAATTTGAGATACCAAACATATTTTACACTCCCACTGGCATGGAATCGCCCTACACCCAGACTCTGCTGTCAATCACTGACATCTTGTTAATAACAAAACACCACAGTTACACCAATACCTTTATCAAATATATTTATAGATCAAAGACACAAAGTAGAAATGCAAGACAAAAAAAGGTAGAGAAGTGCCTTGTTGGCTAACTAACTGGATACAAGAAGCAACATATCAGTCACATCGAGTTCACAGTGATGAAACCATGAGCTCATTTGTCCTCCCCGACTCTGCTCTTTTGTTTCTTTCGCCTCAATTTCCCCTCGGCTAAGTCTAGCTTCAATAATGTAATCTTATCATAACCTCTCCACAGCTTGACGAAACGCTCCCTTGAGAAAAGAATACAGTAGAGCTGCACTCTGCAAGGCAACGTTCAGGTGCATGAGTAAGTCAGTGTGTGTGGGGAGGTTGCGTGACTAGGGTACTTGGATTTGTGTAATAGAATATACATCAGACGAGAGGTGGCATTAGGTTACTGTTCGATTGAACGTTAGAATGGGCAAAACGAGTGACCTAAGCGACTTTGAGCGTGGTATGATCGTCGGTGTCAGGCGCACCGGTTCCGGTATCTCAGAAATGTCCTGCCTTCGGTGCTTTTCACGCACAACAGTGTCCAGGGTTTTACCGAGAAAGGTGCAACAAACATCAAATACCAGTCAGTGGCAGCCCTGTGGGCGAAAACAGCTCGTTGGTGAGGTCGAAGGAGAATGGCAAGAATCGTGCTAGCCAACAGGCGGGCCACAAACAGGAAAATAATGGCACCGTACAACAGTGGTGTGCAGAACAGCATCTCAGAACTCACAGCTCGTAAGTGCTTGTCACGGATGGGCTATTGCAGCAGACGACCACACCGGGTTCCACTCCTATCAGCTAAAAACAACAAGAAGCGGCTCCAGTGGGCACAAGTTCACCAATACTGGACAGTTGAGGAGTGGAAAAACATTGCCTGGTCCTACGAATCCCGGTTCCTGTTGCGTCATGCTGATAGTAGAGTCAGGATTTGACGTAAGCAGCATTAGTTCATGGCCCCATCCTGCCTGGTGTCAGCCGTGCAGGCTGGTGGAGGTGGTGTAATGGTGTGGGGAATGTTTTCCTAGCACACGTTAGGTCCCTTGATATTGAGCAATGTTTCCATGCCCCGAAGAATTCAGGCTGTCCTGGAGGCAAAGGGGGTCCCGGTACTGGACGGTGTACCTAATAAACTGTGTATATATGTAATACAATAGGGTAGAGCTTGGTGATAAATTGCCTGAATTAGTGCGATAACGATAAATAGAACGATACGTTTATAACATTAAAAGTGCACTACAGTTTTAATTGATTTATTATCCTTTAAACCAATACAACTAGGGCAGGGCAGTCTATTGTATATAACCGTATCCCAGGGTATTTTTCAAATACTCTTGGTATGATTTTCCAATACCGTAAATAAAATAACTTGTGCACTAGGTAATTGATAAAGCAGTTCGCGTTCATTATTTCGCCCGTTAGATCATTTTTCATTATAAAGTTTACCGGTACTGGTTTCCAAAAACAGTTGTTTGAGGCATTTGTTTACAAAGAAACATAACGAGCAGAACGGGCTTGGTGAGGTGAGTCACTCCTGCGGCAGTGCAACTTAACACTAGAACCGCCATAGGCCAAAAGCCACTGACGTTCGATTTTGTAAATAAATAAAAAATCAGTCCAAATTTTTTAAAAAGGTATGTCCTGACTTTTCATAAAATTTTTGTATTTTACATTGCTTATTTGTCTGATAAGAAAACAGAAAAGTATTGAGCCTTTTTACAGCATTTTTTCCACAACTATTCCGAACTTAAACCGCTAAGAGAATGTGCTGTAGGATGTAGGTACCCAGCCAGACACTAATGCGTCTCTCTGTCCCCACTGAGTGAACAAAAATAAATGGGTGATAATTGTGCCCCTTACTTCATAACTGAATTTAGTGACAATATTAGGCCTATCAGTTGTCAAATTGTACATGAAGAGTTGGGCGCATCTTGTAATTGACAGATGCCGGGAAAGGGGAATCACATTATCAAATCCTCCTTCAGAGTCACATGCAGGTAAAACATTTCGACTTCTATATAGTATCAAAAAGAGTATATTCTGCAGTTTCTATGACACTTACCTTTGTCAAATAAAAGGTGCAGCTCTATTTCCAGATTTCACTTTTTCCAAGAATAACCGTGCTGTCCATGCATTCAGCACGACTGGGAAATGCAACTTTTAAATTGACACATTACCTGTTAGCAAAAGTGTTAGCTAGAGACGATGTGCAGGAGCTTGCAGGGATATGTAGTTTTGGATGTCTAATTTGATGCTAATTAGCATTTTTTCAAATCTGAGAGTAAATAGAGCCGAATATATTGATAAAAGTCGCCTTTTCTTAGAGAGTTTTACACAGTTATCAAAATGTCACGCCAGGGTAAGCCTACACGAATCACAGCCCATATTTTAAGTGTTTCTAAAATCCCCTATGGGAAAAATGAATGGTGGAAAAACGATTGGAACGATTTCCCTGTTTGACCGCTAGGTTTTATGGGTATTATGACTAATACTGTGGTAGTCTATACAGTGTCTGATACAATCAACAAATGACTGTTTTATATCTTGTCATGAATATATTTCCACTAATATTTCTTTAAGGAATTCATCCATTTCTATTGTTCATGCACAAATGAAGTTGATCAAACGGATTACACTGTAATGTTTTTATTGCAAGGGAAACGAAAATAGGCTAATAGGCCTATGTTTTTTCTAGGACTTCGTAGAATTATACAAAACATATCCTTGACTCTAACAAATAACTATTATTTTTATTAATATATTTCCACTAATATTTCTTCAAGCAATTAATCCTTTACAAAAGTTGATGCACTATGTATCAAGTGCTGGTGCTTATGATTGCGCACCTTGCGGGTTGATATGCATCGGATGCATATGCTAAAGGTAAACAACCCAGAAACATTCTCTAGCGGGTACTTATAGGCTGAAAGGCCAGGTGGTTCTAGTGTTTAGTGAGGTGATCAAGTTACACTTATGAAATTCAATAGGCTACTAATGTTTGCCAGCCATATATATACACACATATATACAGTTGAAGTCGGAAGTTTACATACACCTTAGCCAAAAACATTTACACTCAGTTTTTCACAATTCCTGATGTTTTATCCTGATAAAATTCCCTGTCTTAGGTCAGTTAGGATCACAACTTTATTTTAAGAATGTGAAATGTCAGAATAATAGCAGAGAGAATGATTTCTTTCAGATTTGTTTTCTTTCATCACATTCGCAGGGGGTCAGAAGTTTACATACACTCAATTAGTATTTGGCAGCATTACCTGCAAATTGTTTAACTTGGGTCAAGTGTTTCGGGTAGCCTTCCACAAGCTTCCCAAAATAAGTTGGGTGAATTTTGGCACAT
The DNA here is from genome assembly GCF_901001165.1 of Salmo trutta. Classification (NCBI taxonomy): domain Eukaryota; kingdom Metazoa; phylum Chordata; class Actinopteri; order Salmoniformes; family Salmonidae; genus Salmo; species Salmo trutta. The sequence continues at coordinate 23,940,044 of NC_042961.1, read as the reverse complement.
TCCTCCTGACAGATTTCTAGGCCTCCTTGCTCGCACACGCTTTTTCAGTTCTGCCCACATATTTTCTATAGGATTGAGGTCAGGACTTTGTGATGGCCACTTCAATACCATGACTTTGTTGTCCATAAGCCATTTTGCCACAACTTTGGAAGTATGCTTGGGGTCATTGTCCATTTGGAAAACCCATTTGCGACCAAGCTTTAACTTCCTGACTGATGTCTTGAGATGTTGCTTCAACATATCCACATAATTGTCCTCCCTCATGATTCCATATATTTTGTGAAGTGCACCAGTCCCTCCTGCAGCAAAGCACCCCCACAAAATGATGCTGCCACCCCCGTGCGGCACGGTTGGGATGGTGTTCTTCGGCTTGCAAGCCTCCCCCTTTTTCCTCCAAACATAACAATGGCCATTATGGCCAAACAGTTTTATTTTTGTTTCATCAGACCAGAGGACTTTTCTCTAAAAAGTACAATCTTTGTCTCCATGTGCAGTTGCAAACCGTAGTCTGGCTTTTTCATGGCGGTTTTGGAGCAGTGGCTTCTTCCTTGCTGAGCGTCCTTTCAGGTTATGTCGGACTCGTTTTACTGTGGATATAGATACTTGTACCCGTTTCGTCCAGCATCTTCACAAGGTCCTTTGCTGCTGTTCTGGGATTGATTTGCACTTTTCACACCAAAGTACGTTCATCTCTAGGAGACAGAACGCGTCTCCTTCCTGAGCGGAATGACGGCTGCGTGGTCCCATGGTGTTTATACTTGCGTACTATTGTTTGTACAGATGAACGTGGTACCTTCAGGCGTTTGGAAATTGCTCCCAAGGATGAACCAGACTTGTGGAGGTCTACAATTTTTTTTTGAGGTCTTGGCTGATTTCTTTTGATTTTCCCATGATTTCAAGCAAAGAGGCACTGAGTTTGAAGGTACACCTTGAAATACATCCATAGGTACACCTCCAATTGACTCAAATGATGTCAATTAGCCTATCAGAAGCTTCTAAAGCCATGACATCATTTTCTGGAATTTTCCAAGCTGTTTAAAGGCACAGTCAACTTAGTGTATGTAAACTTCTGACCCCCTGGAATTGTGATACAGTGAATTATAAGTGAAATAATCTGTCTGTAAACAATTGTTGGAAAAATTAAAAGTAGATGTCCTAACCGACATGCCAAACTATAGTCTGTTAACAAGAAATTAGTGGAGTGGTTGAAAAATTAGTTTTAATGACTCCAACCTAAGTGTATGTAAACTTCTGACTTCAACTGTATGTATGTATGTATGTGTATATATATATATATATCTCTTATAACTATTAACTTAAATAGCTAAGAAATTCTCTCCAGCTGGGTTTTACTAACTTGCTAACGTTAGCTAAGTGGCTAACGTTAGCTTGCAAGATAAAGCTTATTGTAACAGCAGCAGAGACAACCCCTTTCTGGATTAAGAGCACTGCTGTCTAATATATGTATTGTGTGTGCCGCACACTGGGTTTTGAAATAGCTACTTGCATAACTTTATGAGCTGGGTTGTCCGTCTTAGTAAATGTTCACATGCGCTCGTTAGCATTTACCTAGCAACCAACCATGGGAATTGCTTAGTACTTGTTAGCATTCCGCTAACTGAGATTTTTGGGTCATTTTTTGGGTGTGTGTAAAAAAATAAATAGCCGGTGACATTGTATATCCCAGGGAGGCACAGACACGGTATGAAGGGAGGTAAATCTAGATACCGCCAAACCCTAAGTACTACTAGTTTGATGGTTGTAGCCATTAATTGTTCCATTAACAATCACCCATATTAGCAAACGTATTTCATTTCAAACATAACAATTCCTCTAGCATAGGCTACTGCAAAATGCCCGTGATAAGTGATTGGTATGGCCGGTGTCGATTCATTTTGGTTTATCGTCCCAGCTGTAAAATAGGACACAATGTATAGGATGGGCTGAATTTGCATTCATTGACACAGAACGTTTTTAAGGCCCTGTGTGAACCCCCAGCCTAGCCTGGGAAGGAGGAAACCCTGAGAATTACTCAGGAAGAGATATGGTGTAAGAGGCCGGATGTGAATGGTGATATCCTTCTCGGTAATAGATGCCACAATCTACTGTGTAACCCACTCCAGCACGATAACACACTTGTTGTTATCATTAGAGCATTGCAAAAACTCTAAAGACTGATTGGAGGATAAGTAGACTATTACCCAACACCCTGTCAAAACATATCGTAGAGAAAATGTGCAATTCAAAACCTGACTCCTCTGCCTCTGCTACCTATCCTGTTGTAGTCTGTGTGTTGAGAACACATTTGGTGTTCTCAAGTCATGTGAAAGTGATTACTGAGTAATAAGCACATGAGAAGTGAGTAATTGCACTTCCGAATATCTTTGTGAATGTTTTCTGTGGGATGATATGTTCAGTGTGTGAGTGTGGAAAGTTGTTTAGAGGCTGAGGGACTAGAGAGAACAGATGCTGCTAAAGGACAAGGACACTAGCTGGGACCTGCTGGAAGTGGCGTCACAAAAGGAAGTGAGGACACGCAGGAAGTGAGATCACACAGGCTACAATCAAAGCTGGAGAAAGAAGGAGAAGAGTGAAGCAATCAGCAGTCTGAAATAATGATTTCTTAAGAGGGAGCATAATCACAAGACACACATCCTGTCAAACAGGAAGCAACACTATACAATTAATCAGAGTTGTTTTGGTTTGAACACTGAATGGCTGCTCGAATGGTTGGTTTTGACACTAACAACCAACCAGGGTCTTTCCAATGCTTGCCTCACTACTGATGCCTTCCTCAACTACTCTGTGTTTCCAGACATGCTCCAGGGCCCACATTCAAAAACTGTAGGAGTGCTGATCTAGGATCAGCCCCCTCCCGTCCATATAATCGTATTGATAATTATCTAAAATGCTAAACTTATTCTATATCAGCATTTATAAACTGAGACACTTCATGAACACGGACTTATGAAGATGGTCTCCCTCTAACTGAGTAAGCCTGTATTTATCCATGTTAGCCCCATTGACAGGAGGTTTAATACAGCTCAACACTTCACCCAGGATGTCATCATCTCCAGTTAAGGATCTTACTGGGAAGACTGGTTCCGGTTGGCTCCAGCTGCACATACTGACTTTGCAGGGTAAAGGGTCATGACATCTGCTCTCTCCCAGCCCAGGTCGCCGTCCTGTCAGTGTTTGACAAACAGGTTGCTACTGGAGGTACACACTCGTCTCCCTCGACCTCCCCTTCTTAATGAAGGAGGCACAGCAATGCTGTATTTACATATTGTAATGGAATTATGTGTGCTTCTGTCCCCTGGGGTATATCTGCAAGAGTACAGACACACACACACAGTGTGTGTTAAGACAGTGGCAGAGATCAGTACCAGTTCTAAAAATGGGACTGGGTTAGAGAAACCACACTAGACTCATGCATTCACACGCACACACAGGAGCCATTTCAGGCTTATTTCCTGTCCTCACACACTCTGGAGGCCTGGTTATTCAGATTTATTACAGCAACTCCCTCCATCAATACTTAATCACCATTACTGATGCCCGGTCTGTAGTATCTAATCCTGTTAATGAACAAAGACACTCTCTCTCTCACACTCACACACACACACACACACACACACACACACACACACACACACACACACACACACACACACACACACACAAGGAGAGGCAATAGAAGTGTTGAAAAAAAAGCACAAATATTTCACCTTTATTTAACTAGGCAAGTCAGTAACAAACAAATTCTTATTTACAATGATGGCCTACTGGGGAACAGATTTTTACCTTGTCAGCTTGGGGATTTGATCCAGCAACCTTTTGGTTACTGGCCCAACGCTCTAAGCACTAGGCTACCTGCCCCACCTGGCCAAACCCTCCCCTAACCCGGACTCCCATCACGGCCGGTTGTGATACAGCCCGGGATCAAACCCAGGTCTGTAGTTACGCATTCCATTACTGCGATGCAATGCCTTAGACCACTGCGCCACTCTGGAGGCCTTGTGTGAAAGCATAGTATCATGTGTAATGTACTGATTTATGACCCCAGTCTCCGGCAGTATATAGTGTCACACTAAGCAAAAAAAGACGCATGCAAAAACACAGACAAGCTAGCACGCACGCACGTACGTACACACACACTGAAGTCTGAGGTTTTAGCCTCCATAATGAAATGTGGAGCACAGCCATGCTTTGACAAAGTCTATCATCAATCTCCTCTCATCTCTCACTCTCCTGCACTTAGTCAGTTCCTATAAGCCTTGCCACTTGCTCTCTCACACTTATGTTTGGATGGTATCCATTGATGACCGTGATCAAAAACGTCTTCTTTTTGCAAACTAACTCAATGCTATGTGTATGAGCAAACAAACAAAAAAACATCTGTCTGCCATTTTATGAATTTATTTTTGCTGGGTGTGCATAAATCAACTGTATGGGCAAGTACAGTGCCTTCGGAAAGTATTCAAACCCCTTGACTTTTTCCAAATGTTGTTAGGTTACAGCCTTATTCTAAAATGTATTAAAAAGTTGTTTTCCCCCTCATCAATTTACACACAATACCCCATATTGACGAAGCAAAAACAGGTTTTTAGAACAGGAAATATCACATTTACGTAATTATTCAGACTCTTTACTTAGTCCTTTGTTGAAGCACCTTTGGCAGCAATTACAGCCTTGAGTCTTCTTGGGTATGACGCTACAAGTTTGGCACACCTGTATTTGGGGAGTTTATCCCATTCTTCTCTGCAGATCCTCTTGTACTGTTGGAAGGTAAACCATCACCCAGTCTGAAGTTCTGTGCACTCTGGAGCAGGTATTCTTCAAGGATCTCTCTCTAATTTGCGCCGTTCATCTTTGCCTCAATCCTGACTAGTCTCCCAGTCCCTGCCGCTGAAAAACACCCCGACAGCATGATGCTGCCACCACCATGCTTCGCCGTAAGGATGTTGCCAGGTTTTGCCCAAAAACGACGATTGGCATTCAGGCCAAAGAGTTGAAACTTGGCTTCATATGACCAGAGAATCTTGTTTCTCATGCTCTGAGAGTCTTTAGGTGCCTTTTGGCAAACTCCAAGCAGGCTGTCATGTGCCTTTTACTGAGGAGTGGCTTCCATCTGGCCACTCTCCCATAAAGGCCTGATTGGTGGAGTGCTGCAGAGTGTGAGTGTGCTGCAGCAGTGCTGCATGGTTGTCCTTCTGGAAGGTTCTCCCATCTCACAGAGGAACTCTGGAACTCTGTCAGAGTGACCATCAGGTTCTTGATCGCCTCTCCGATTGCTCAGTTTTGCCGGGCTGCCAGCTCTAAGAAGAGTCTTCGTCCATTTAAGAATGATGGAGGCCACTGTGTTCTTGGGGACCTTCAATGCTGCAGACATTCTTTGGTACCCTTGCCCAGATCTGTGCTTCGACACAATCCTGTCTCAGAGCTATAAGGACAATTCCTTCGACCTCATGGCTTGGTTTTTGCTCTGACATGCACCGTCAACTGTGGGACCTTATATAGACAGGTGTGTGCCTTTCCAAATCATGTCCGATCAATTGAATTTACCACAGGTGGACTCCAATTAAGTTATAGAAACACCTCAAGGATGATCAATGGAAACAGGATGCACCTGAGCTCAATTTCGAGTCTCATAGCAAAGAGTCTGAATACTTACGTAAATAATGTATCTGTTTTTTTCTTTTAATGCATTTGCAAAAATGTCTAAAAACCTGTTTCGCTTTGTCAATATGGGGTATTGTGTGTAGATTGCTGATGATAATAAAAAATATATATATTTTAGAATAAGGCTGTAACGTTACAAAATGTGGAAAAAGTGAAGGGGTCTGAATACTTTCCGAAGGCAATGTATGTGTGTACACAACAGTGTATATGTACAAGAGTGTGTGTGTATAAGTGGCGTGTTAATCGTAATGGTGCTCAGATTCCTGCGGGCTGCTCGTAGGGGCTTTAAATTGTTTTCTGCATGCGGCAACATGTTTGTTGTAAGACATTAGGCTGTGCGGCCAGGCCAAGTGTGTGTGTGGGGAGAGGGGGGAGAGAGAGAGAGAGCGAGAGATCGAGAGAGAGAGTGACAGAAGCAGGGATCTGATGATGGATGAGATTGGATTAGCAGAGAGAAGCTGCACACACAGCCCAGCGCTCAACTGTAATTTACAACTCTATCACTGTAATACACACTGTGTTACTAAAGACACACGTTACAGCCTTGTCAAAGGACACTGCACATTCACTATGCACCTACATACTTCACGGCTCGATCAGAAAATACTATACACTCGCTAGTCGCCATAAACACACACTTTACAGCTCTTTCAGTGCACAAACACAAACACACACTGGAGAAAGAACTGTAAAGCTCGAATCAGGCCATCTGTGAATGCTCTCAGAGTGGTGATTCTCCCAGATGGCAGAGAGCCTAACACACAGCACCTCCTGCTCTATTAAACCCTAACTCTTATACACCACACAGATACACACACACAGTGTGTGTGTGTGTGTGTGTGTCTATAGACCTGTATCTGCATATGTCAGAACATATGTCTGCCTATTAGTATGCATGTGTAAATCTGTGTATATGATAGAGTGAGGGGAGAAGAGAGAAAGACTGTCTGTAATTGTTGACTGCCTTTGTGTTTTCTCCTGCCTCTCACTCAACACCACTATTTTTCTTTCATTTATTTTTGTTTGTCTTTAATTTGAGGAGGGTGTGTGCTTTGAAGGAAGGTGGCATGGGGAGGGGGGTATGAAGAGCGAGAGAGCGAGATCATTTGCCCAAATGAAGTGTTCTAACATCTCCCACAGCCCTAAAGGCATCCACCTGCTTCCAAATCCAAAACACTTAGTAACAGTTTGTGCATATATTATGACAACTTTTTGTGCCGTTTTTGTTCGTTTTGGTCTTCGGCAGTTTCTTTTAGGACTGTTCGTGCACACAAAATGTTTTCTTGAGGCGAGCCGAAGTCTGTAGCTGAAGTCTACACTAGGGATGCACGATATATCAGTGAACATATCGGAATAGGCCGATATTAGGTAAAAATGCCAACGTCGGCATCGGCCCGATGTCTATTTTAACGGCGATGTGCAAAACTGATGTCAAAGCTGACGTGCATACCAATATAATGTAGGTAGATGCAGCATTCCTAACCTAGCCCACAATGTCTGCTGTGTGGATCGAGCAGTCAACAAGTCGAGCAGTCATTTGAAAGAGTAAGAAAACTTCAGCCAGACAACTCAAAGGTCGAAATCCATTAACGCCAAGATAATGGAATTCATTGCCCTTGACAATCAACCGTTCTTTGTCGTGGGTGATGTTGGCTTTCGCCGACTGGTAGAGCAACAGTACACACGTGCGAGTGCACCAAGTGTGCTATTCTTCAGATGTTGCCCTACCGGAGTTACACAGTAATAGCGTCACTGCTATTAGCTTCACAACTGACATTTGGACCAGCGATATCAGCCCCATGAGCATGTGGAGTCTGACAGCACAGTGAGTTGTCAAGGATTTCGTACTGAGGAAAGTTGTATTGCATGCTCATAAATGTGCTGGTTGTCATACCGCTGCTTCCATTTCAATGGCATTTGAGAGCATGTTTGAAACTTGGAAACGTGAACACACTAGCTAGCTCCATTCGAACAACTGACTCGAGAAATAAGCTCATCAACTGCGCCTGCAGCAGACGTGATACCCTCTGTCATGGCATCGAAACACCTGCTCCACAAAACTGCCGACACAGGCTGTGAACAGGCGATTCGGTGGCATTCTCTCTTTACTGTGTCGCCACCATGCTCGACGCTAGGTACAAGGACCGTTACTTCGATGCAGATAAGAAACAGGGTTTACGTGAAATGTTACAGACCCAGCTGGACAAGATGGAAACGGACACAGTGACAGTGCGCACCAAGGAAGAGGCCACGGACAGACAGAGCTGAAACTCCACTGCTTGACATGTATGATGAAATCCTGGTTGAGAATGAAACGACTGAACAAATGAACAACGAAACAGCACAGCAAGTAAGTGAAAGAAATAGGTTTTGATTATGTTTTACGGGTAACGGGGACATGCGTAAATACCAACAAAATAACTTTTTGGTCAGTGTGGTGTGGTGTAGAGGTTGACCGATTATGATCTTTCCACACCGATTATTGGAGGACCAAAAAAAAAGCTGATACCGATTAAAATCGGCAGATTTATATATATTTGCAATAATGACAATTACAACAATACTGAATGAACAATGAACCCTTTTAACTTAATATAATACATAAATAAAATCTATTTAGTCTCAAATAAATAAAGAAACATGTTCAATTTGGTTTAAATAATGCAAAAACAAAGTGCTGGAGAAGAAAGTAAAAGTGTAATGCCATGTAAAAAAGCTAAAAAGTTCCTTGCTCAGAACATGAGAACATATGAAAGCTGGTGGTTCAATATTCCCAGTTCTTCAATATTCCCAGTTAAGAAGTTTTAGGTCGTAGTTATTATAGGAATTATGACGCGTCGACTATTTCTCTCTATACCATTGGTATTTCATATACATTTGCCTATTGGATGTTCTTATTGGCACTTTAGTATTGCCAGCCTAATCTCGGGAGTTGATAGGCTTGAAGTCATGAACAGCGCTGTTCCTCAAGCATTGATAAGAGCTGCTCGCAAACGCAGGAAAGTGCTGTTTAGTGTTGAGTCAATTGGAGGTGTACCTGTGGATGTATTTCAAGGCCTACCTTCAAACTCAGTGCCTTTTTGCTTGACATCATGGGAAAATCCAAAGAAATCAGCCAAGACCTCCGAAAAAAAATTGTAGACCTCCACAAGTCTGGTTCATCCTTGGGAGCAATTTCCAAATGCCTGAAGGTACCACGTTCATCTGTACCAAAAATAGTACGCAAGTATAAACACCATGGGACGACGCAACCGTCATACGGCTCATGAAGGGGACGCGTTCTGTCTCCTAGAGATGAACGTACTTTGGTGCGAAATGTGCAAATCAATCCCAGAAGAACAGCAAAGGACCTTGTGAAGATGCTGGAGGAAACAGGTACAAAAGTATCCATATCCACAGTAAAACGAGTCCTATATCGACATAACCTTAAAAGCCGCTCAGCAAGGAAGAAGCCACTGCTTCAAAACCGCCATAAAAAAGCCAGACTACGGTTTGCAACTGCACATGGGGACAAAGATCGTACTTTTTGGAGAAAAGTCCTCTGGTCTGATCAAACAAAAAATAGAACTGTTTGTCCATAATGACCATCGTTATGTTTTGAGGAAAAAGCGGGAGGCTTGCAAGCCGAAGAACCCCATCCCAACTGTGAAGCACGGAGGTGGCAGCATCATGTTGTGGGGGTGCTTTGGTGTAGGAGGGACTGGTGCACTTCACAAAATAGATGGCATCATGAGGGAGGACAATTATGTGGATATATTGAAGCAACATCTCAAAAAATCAGTCAGGTAGATAAGGCTACACCAGCTCTGTCAGGAGGAATGGGCCAAAATTCACCCAACTTATTGTGGAAGCTTGTGGAAGGCTACCCGAAACGTTTGACCCAAGTTAAACAATTTAAAGGCAATTCTACCAAATATCCTATTGAGTGCATGTAAACTTCTGACCCACTGGGAATGTGATGAAAGAAATAAAAGCTGAAATAAATCATTCTCTATACTATTATTCTGACATTTCACATTCTTAAAATAAAGTGGTGATCCTAACTGACCTAAGACAAGGACTTTTTACTAGGATTAAATGTCAGGAATTGTGAAAAACTGAGTTTAAATGTATTTGGCTAAGGTGTATGTAAAGTTCCAACTTCAACTCTATATATACACAGTAACAGTCAAACGTTTTATAATACCTAATCATTCAAGGGTTTTTCCCTTATTGTTACTATTTTATACATTGTAGAATAATAGCGAAGATATCAAAACTATGAAATAACATATGGAATCATGTAGTAACCAAAAAAGTGTTTGAGAAATCAAAATATTTTTTATATTTGAGATTCTTCAAAGTAGCCACCCTTTGTCTTGATGACAGCTTTGCACACTTTTTTGGTTCCTACATGATTCCATGTGTTATTTCGTAGTGTTGATGTCTTCATTATTATTCTACAATGTAGAAAATAGTACAAATAAAGAAAAACCCTTGAATGAGTTTGTGTCCAAACTTATGACCGGTACTGTATATATATAATTTATAAGTCAAAAAACGGATGTAACAAATACAGATTGCCCCTTTAAGTCTATCAAAAGTGTGCGAGTTTGAGCATGTGTCCATTAGGCCTATTGATTTTATCAGCAGGAATTAGATTGAGCAATAAAAGCCACACTTTTATTCCATAGGATGGGATCCGCACTATGCAGCTGTTTCAAGTGAGCATTTTTCACTGGCTGTCCACTGCTTTTAAAAACAATGATTGATAGGCAGCTTAAACTTCTTGAATTCAACCATTGGTTTCAAATACACATTTAGATTTGTGAACAGCCATCCACAACAACCACAATCCGCAAATAGCTAAATGAGAGAGCAGCAGTGTGGTTCACATCAATGCGCTGTGTAAATATCAATAATAACTGATATCCGTATCGCCGTAGACTACACCACTGCTGTCATCCTTAACTCCAAGCATTTATTCAAGTTGGATAATCTTAGGATGCCGACAGCAGTCGCACCATTGGAAGACATAGCATGGACTGTAGCCTAAAAAATCCGATTTATTCCTGCTCTTTCCCGCGATCCATCAAACACATTTGGTGTGTCATCATAGTGGTCTCTGACTTGTGGTCAGACACACTCAGGTGGAACAAACTTAAACTTGCACTTTTTTTCAAAGCTGATTGAATGTCATTGAGAAAACATCCTTTCTGAATTTAAAAGTAATCCTCGAAGTAATTATCTAGTTTTTCAAAAGTATCTAATCCGATTCCGATATTTTTTGCTGGTGACGGATTAAAGTTACCGTTTTTTTTGTAATCCCTTACATGTAATCCGTTACTCCCCAAACCTGGACACACCGCTATGAACTATGACACTCCCCTCCTTCTCTCTACCTAACTCAGTCACACTCCATCTACAGCCACGTGCTCTCTCACTCTCTCACTCTTCTCTCTCGGATTCATATCCTCCCTGCTATAAAGACAGACATCTAGATGGCTCTACTTCCTCAGACCTGTCCTCAGTCAATCAGAAGCAGTCTCACTGGGGGGGTGCTCTCTGAATAATTAGTGAATGGACTGGAGAAAAGTCATACTGGTCCCAAACACAGACAATCGGGGGTGCAGAGGTAATCGTATGAATGAGCAGCTGGTCACGCAGACCGGTAAACAGCCGCACACACAGGGGAACTACAGCGGGTTGTGAAATGGGCTATTCTCTTTCACAGTAATCTACAACTATCTACCTACCTACTTCTATAGTTTCACTATGACTCACACAAGCTAAGAAAGTCATAAAGGTATTGTCTGTTAAAACCACTTGCATGTAATTTCTGGTAAACCACACAGATGGTATTGCAGTAGAGAGATTCTGCAGCAAACTCCACTTCAAGTGCATAGCTGGGGGAAACCCCATAGAGTGCACACGCCAATGAACCACATGGAGCTGGCACACCATTAACCTCCAAACATCTCTCTCTGGAATAGTACTGAAAGCAATTCTACGGTTATAGTACAGTACATTACCGGTGCAGTGGTTGTTGAGCAAGGCGCTGGTGGTTGTAGAGCTGCATGCTGGGGCCACAGACAACAAGCCCTCCTCCATTCTCCTCTCACTGCAGACACACACACACCCGCAGACGGATACACACACCTCTCCCTTGACAAGATCCAGGCAGCTTCCTGCCTTTTTTTTACTGTCCGAGAGTGTGTGAGTGAGTACCCTTGCCTCGCTGCTACACGCCTGCTGTGTTTGTGACTGTGTATACGTGTGTGCGTGGTAGACTATTCTTCTCGTCGTCTCAGGCAGTCCTGTTTTTCCTCGCTCGCTCTCTTTTTCTAGAGTCTATTTCCTTTCCTTCTTCTTTTCAATCTGGTTCTAGTCTTCCTCGACTGCAGTCAGAAGGATTCCTGGTTGTCTGTGTGCAAACAGAATGCTTTTAGTCTCCCCCTATTTCTCTCTCGTTTGTGTCTGCTCTCTCTGGCATACACTCACACACAGTGCCACCGCTGCACGCTCACACAAAGCCCAGAGCGAGTGAGAGAGTGAGGCAGGAGGAGGAGATCAAGATTTTAAAACAAAAATCCTTGGCTGGCTCAGGGAGTGGCTAAAGCCGAGCTGCGCTGCTGCTGTTGGCTCACAGAGCTTTAACCCCTGGAATGCCGACAGCAATAAGGCTCCTGTCAACATAGAGAGAGAACGAGGAAGAGGAGGAAGAAAGAGGGGGAGGGGAGAGCGCGTAGAGGTGACATTATAGCGCGAAGAGAATAGTTCCTGCTCCACTTGCTCATTGATTTCTACAGCTGTCTGGGCTGCATCGTTAGGTCTCCAAACATGCCGACTGCGAAGCTGTTAGTCACCAAAAAACGTTATTCATTCATGTCGCCCTCGCCACCAAAAACACGTTCATTAGATTTCAGAGAGACAAAGTCAGAATCCTTTCAAATAATATATTATTATTATTCTTATTTGTTGTTGTTGTTGTTCTGGATTATTATCATTATTTTAAACATTCAGGGATGTATGTGGTAAGACCAAGACATCTCGAAGCCAAAAATAAAGAGGATTGAGGAAGAAGTTCAAACAAAAAAAAGAAAATCATTATTTTCAAAAGTACTTTTCTTTATTTAGTAGACTATGTATAACTAAACAAAATCTTTGTGATCCAGCAGAATGCCATCCAACACAGCGAACGAGCCACGATAACGGTGGAACAGTCCGGCACAGCGTCGGAGAGAGAAACTAAAAAAAACAAATAATCAAAACAGAATGATAGAGGCTTTCTGTGAAGGCCGTCGCTAATAGAACCAATTCGAATGCTAGAACCTGATTGTGGGTGGAGTTTTTTACTTGGGCTGTCAAGCCCTTCTATTTGCCGGTCATTTTAACTGCCACCGCATACTCCTCCCCCATAGCGGACAGCACCGAGACCATAATATCCTCAGAGGTGGCAAACCTCTGCTCTATTTCCTTGCCCTGGTTTGAATCACTCGCCATTGTCACTCATGAGGGACATGAACCCATCAGTGATGTTCAACAGCTGGAAATCGGTCCTCTTGATGTGGGGCCACATCCATGTTGTGGGTGGAGGGACACAAGTCCTCATACTTCTTGTTGGTGAAGATGTCAATGCCCATCATGTTAACCTTGGCGTGTCCGTGCTTTCCGGTCTTGGAGGTGGACATTTCCACAATCTTGCAGGGGTGGCCCATCAGCAGCACAAAACGCTTCTTTCACAGGGCAGGGCATTGCATAGGAATGGGGGTGGAGGCACCAGAATCTCCAGTGGTGAAGTCAAGTTTGGGGTTTGCCATGGTGTGACAGATTAAGAGCACTTCCAAGAGAAAGAGGAACGGGACTGCGCAAGCGTGGCCAACTTTACTCGCAAAGTCAGATTACACAGCTACGATCTGCCTCACAAATTATGTCATTACTATCTTAAAGAGACAGCGCACAATTTAATAAAAAGAGATTGCTTCCTCTATGCAAATGTTGTTGATCAGTACAATAAAATAATATGTTCTCCTAGAGTTGCCAATAAAATAAGTCCTAAATAGAAGGGATTGTTTGTCATCTGTAGCCCCATGATATCAACAAAAACAAGCTCAACTCAATGCATGCACACGCGCCTTTTGAATAACATCCATTCATCTGTATTGTTTACGTTTCAGTCATTTAGCAGACGCTCTTATCCAGAGCAACTTCCAGTAGTAAATGCATACATTTCATATTTTTTTCTTCTTCTCCGTACTGGTCCCCCATGGGAATCGAACCCACAACCCTGGTGTTGCAAACACCATGCTCTACCAACTGAGCCACACGGGACATTGTGAAGAGTCCTAGGCTACATTTTGATTTACCCAGTTTATCAATAGACATGTACCTTTCAAATAAATGATGACCATTGTTTTTTTGTAGTTCGACTGATAAAAACAAAGTCAAATTGACCGTATGATTGATTCATTAATGCATACATTGCTGTCTCAAAAGCATTGACATAAAAATGTTCAAATGTGATGATATTGAACTCAAAAGATGGCCAACGATTGAACAGAGCAGTAAGCGGAGCTTGTCTGGATCAAGTTCCGTTCTGGGACTTTAGCTAATACTTGTTCTTTTGTGGTATCGTTTTGGAATCGAGTATCATGATGGTGTCGAGCATCACGATACTAAACCTGGTGTCGAAGTCAGAATTCCCGTATCGTGACAACACGAATACTTACGTCGAGGTTATAACATCACTAGAATTGATTTATTTATTTTACCTTGATTTAACTAGGCAAGTCAGTTAAGAACAAATTCTTATTTTCAATGACGGCCTAGGAACAGTGGGTTAACTGCCTTGTTCAGGGGCAGAACGACAAATTTGCACCTTGTCAGCTCGGGGATTTGAACTTGCAACCTTTCGGTTACTAGCCCAACGCTCTAATATAGCGTTGTTGTGAAAAATATAAATGTTCCTTGTTGAAAAAAAAATACATTTTAACTGTCTAATCTAAACTCCATGATCAGCACCTGGTCTGGTCGAAATTAAACCCACTGTTCCACACGGCTGCAGGAGCACACCCAAAACACTGGGCCTGAGGGGGAGACAGAGAGCACAATGGTAGAAATACACATTCCGTAAAAACACCCATTCTCACTAAGATTTTAGCAATGTTTGGATGGAACAGCGCACAGTATGTACGTAGATAGGTATTCTGTTGACGTGCGCGAGGCTCTTTAAGACCGCAGGCTACTCCTGCTGGATACTTAGCAGACGGTTGAAACTGGACCCTCTTCCCTCGGTTAGTATTATTTTTGGAAATCTGAGACTCAGAGGGAGAGCAGGTCCCAGCCGATGGCAGGGATTTCAACCAGAGAGAACCATTTTACTCTCCACTGTTTGAGAAAGACAGAGAAAGCGAGCAAGCGAGAGAGAAAGATCGAGAAAGGGAGCGAGCGAGACAGCGAATTATTTCAAGGCAGCACTCTACCAAGTTGGAAGGAAAACCCTAAACAGAAAGGGGACTGGTGACTAGCCAGGAGGAAGAGATGGGGGGGAGAACGAGGAGAAGCCATTGCCACCATACTGTACATCTACAATGGGCTCTACAATGACTCATGGTATGGGCAGTGAAGTCCAGTACGGGTAGCTGAAGCCCAATATGGCGACCAGAGCATGGGCGCATGGGTGTGTCGAAAGGAGTGGGTGTACGGAAAGTGAATCAGCTATTTGGGCAGATTTGTTGCCACTCGATATCGTTTTGCGAGGCTGAAAGGGCTATGTGGCAATTTTTTGCGGGAGCTATGTGGCAATTTTTTTCTCTCACATAGTTTTATTTCAAGTAGGATAGCAGCCTACACAATAAATAATATTGTTCACCATGTAGATGTCACCTTGATACTTACATACAGTCTACTACTCAATGGGGAGGGAATGACAACACGGCAACAACACCAGGACACAGTGCCCTTCGCTCCCGCTTGACAAGCACCCACTGTCCGTGGGAAGTAGCTACCTAGTAGCTACTTACGGTGACAGTCACAGTAAACACTCGCATACAACGCACGAAGCATAAAAAATAAACAATAGTAAGTTTATAACTGAAAATGTACAATTATTTGGGGAAAACTAACAATGAAATACGACTCAGACTCATGCTCTGCCTTAAAAACAGAAGTCCAAACTCTTGCGGACAGTAGCTCAATGTACGGCAGTTGCATGGTAAGAAATGGAAGGGGAAAAAACAGAGCTCAATCAAAACTGTTTAAGATATAGCAGACACTTTCGATACACCCACTCCTTTCCCCACACCCACTCCTTTCAACACACCCACTCCTTTCCCCACACCCACTCCTTTCCCCACACCCACTCCTTTCCCCACACCCACTCCTTTCAACACACCTACTCCTTTCCCCACACCCACTCCTTTCAACACACCCACTCCTTTCCCCACACCCACTCCTTTCCCCACACCCACTCCTTTCCCCACACCCACTCCTTTCCCCACACCCACTCCTTTCCCCACACCCACTCCTTTCAACACACCTACTCCTTTCCCCACACCCACTCCTTTCCCCACACCCACTCCTTTCCACACACCCACTCCTTTCCACACACCCACTCCTTCCCACACACCCACTCCTTTCAACACACCCACTCCTTCCCACACACCCACTCCTTTCCACACACCCACTCCTTCCCACACACCCACTCCTTTCCACACACCCACTCCTTTCCACACACCCACTACTTTCCTTTCAACACATCCACTCTGGTCGCCATATTAGGATGCAGCTACCTCCTTATCAGTAAAGTGGTTAGGGTAAGGCAGGGGTCGGCAACAGGCGTCCTGTGGGCAAAAACCCGCCCCGCCAATTTTTTTGGGCCCCCAAAAGTTTGTTAAATCACCGGGAATTCAGCTAGAAATTTGTTTAATTTAGGAAATCTGTTGCCAATATTACATTTTTTGGCTTAGTGGTCAATTTGCTGAATCTAGTTGCCTACCCCAGGGGTAGGGGTGTATGGCTAAAGCAGGTGATAGGAGGAAGGGACCAGTTTCAGCAGTGTGAAAGGTGAGGTAGCCAACTGTGACACTGAAGTTGTCCTCAAAAGATGTAATGAGCTTTAACAGTTGTCAGTACAAATGACATTAGCACAGTGACAGACAAGTAAACTGTTGTGAGATCAAAACCCAAGAACACAGAGATCTAGGGAGGGGACATTTCATCTCATACCTAAGCACAGTCAAATCAAGTCAGCCTGTGAGGCCCCTCAAACATGTAACACAACTCCCATTATGCTTGGGGAGAGAGATGAGGAGTTGTGATCTAGTTCACAGTCACACCCCCCCCCCCCCCCAAAGAAAATTGAAAATATGTGTTCCTGCTCTCTACTGAAAACGCTCGTGCCACACCAGGGGTTAACGGCCATCTGAAGGAAGATGAAACCTAGACGTTACACCCTGTGTAGAGAGGAATTGCAGTGAAGTCACAAAAATAGAGCTGACAGGAAAGAGGAGGGTGGCAGGAAAGCAGACAGGGCCTGACACACACTTAAAACTGAAACACTGCAATCAGAACACTTAGGGTACTCTGCTACTCTCTCGAACAAAACTCTTCACCGTGTCGGAGGCTAAAAGGGAGTTCTGAAACAAGGACGTCTTAAGGGGTGACTGGTGGCGTAAAAACAGCCTCTTCAGTCCTCATAGAGTTAAAGGGAGAGTTGGGGATTTTGGCAATGATGCCTTCGATCTACTTCCCCAGAGTCAGATGAAATCGTGGATACCATTTTTATGTCTCTGTGTCCAGAATGAAGGAAGTTAGAGGTAGTTTTGCAAGCCAATGCTAACCAGTGTTAGCACAATTAACAGAAGGCTAAGGGTGTCTGCTAGGGATCTGGAGAAGTTACAGGAGGAAAGATCCCATAGCCACAGGGGCATATATATGTTAACTGAGAGGTACTAGTGACAGATTTTAAATACCTCAAATTCAAATTTGGTTGGGTAGAAAACTAGCAAAGGCGCTGAAAAACGCTAAACTACACCATCTCTTCCTCTTTAAACCAATTCTTCTAGCGTTCTTGTTATTTGATCTCTCCTGATTCGCCCGCTCTCCTCCTCTTTTCTCTCCTGCTCGCCCTCATCTACGCGTCTTAATCCGCCTAATGGTTTTTTTCGACGGGGCATGTCGGGTCATACGGGAGGAATAAAACACTATCTGCTAATCTTCCTCGGTAACATAGTGTTACTTAAGAGGAAATCACTGCCAGTGCCAGTCTGATGAGTTTACCCAACCTGCGGCCTCTATTCTGGCTCTTTGTGGCCCCAGGGAGCGGCGCCAGCTTCCCTATCTCCCACACAGGCTGCATTATAAGAGGCCAGAGTGCAGCGACTTGGTTCAATGAAGTGTCATGGCGCCCTTTCAAGTGACACACTCAAGCGCAGAGGAGGAAGCACCTGGCATGGAGTCACGGCACTGACGTCCATCAGCTACCCCATGAATAAGGTACTGTATACTACCATTTATGTGTGAGAGTGAAGCCGCTTCTTTTTTGTATTAAAGTCAGCAGCCAGTGTTTACACTTGTGCACGTTTCAGACAGTAATACTACACAGAAAGCAAAGGGGAAATCACATACTAGACAGTGAGAGGGAAAAACAGGGGGAGTGAAGAAAGGCGAGGGAGATGAAAAGAGACACAGAGAGACAGACAGGTGGCGTCTGAGGCAGATACATGACGGCTCCCTGAGGACGGAATGGGGTCAGAGGTTAGGGTCGCAGGAGGGAAGGATGGAAGGGAGGAAGAGTGGGAGGAGAGGGGAAGGGGAGGAATGTGTGTTGAAAACCACAGGAGCAACGTGTTGGACAGACAGACACGTTCTTAGGAAGCCCGCCACATGCTAGGAGAAACACATGTCTGTCTGTCTGCCTGTCTTGCAGGATTCCACACGTTGACAGACAGCAAGCCAAGCATTACAGCATTATATAATACACACAGTGTTATACAACCCAACACGATGCAGCATAATGTGCTGCAGTATGACACATTAAATGAACGACGCAGCGCAGCGGAGTGACTGCTAACCAGGAACAACAATGGAAGGTAATGTGGAGCTAATCAGCATCTTTCCCTCAGGACTCTCAGCCTTGGTTCACCAGTGTGCAGCTCCCTTCGGGCACCAAGCCACTCTCTAAATCTGTGTTAACAGAGTTGACAGAAGGTATATATTGATGCGAGACATTCCAACAGGGTAGAATATGAAACACGCAGTTTGATGAGCTGTGTGCGTAAGGGGTTTGTATCTAATGTCGGGGTTATTCGAGGCTCGGCTATGCTTGAAATGTGAAATGTGTGTGTGTGTGTGTGTGTGTGTGTAGGAGGTAGACATAGCTGATACTGTTGTGTTATTCTAAGCCCCTGTTCAGTAGTGTTAAACCCAAACTCCCTGACCTCCTCTGGTACACCAGCAGCGGATGGATGGGGGGGGGGGGGGGGGGGGCTCGCCATGCTATGCCCACCACTCCTGGCCCTTGGCAGCTTCGCCCACATTCCTCACGGCCCTGTTTGCAATTAGACTGGCACTGGACCCTCAGACTGCGGGAGCCATGACGACCTGCCAGCTAACGCAACCACGCACCCATGGTACAACAGAGTAGCTACACCCATGGTACAACAGAGTACCTACACCCATGGTACAACAGAGTACCTACACCCATGGTACAGAGAAACCTACACACTCAACCACTCAGGATACCTAGCTACTTTAAAAGCTACATTGTATACAGAACACCAGCATGTGAAGTTCATAGGAGTATGTCAAATCTGGTGTCAAATGAAAGATAAGTCTATATTTTTATATGCATTTTTAAAAAACATTTTCTGTCCTAAATATTAGAATTAAGCAAACAGACAGAAAAGGGGTCTTAGAAAAGTCTTAAAAGGTATTTGAAATATATCAAAAACACAGAATAATGCTGAAGAAAAGACCCCTGACAACTAATATCAACACTTATATTTAGTTTTTTTGAAAGAATTTGCCTTGTGTAAGTTTAAGAAACATTACCCTGTGCCTTGAAATTCTGTTACCCAAGACCCTGAAATCATTAACTTCTTTGCTTTATCTTGGCCAGGTCGCAGTTGTAAATGAGAACTTGTTCTCAACTAGCCTACCTGGTTAAGTAAAGGTGAAATAAAAAATTAAATTAAGATATTTTCTCATTTCTCTCCCTCATGAGGGAGGAAAATGAAAGTTCACAGAAGTGACAAGGTAGAACTACCAATTCGTTATTGTAATTTTACTGTTATCTATTTGGATGATGAATTATTAAGGGATTAAAAAACTCTTAAGTTACCAAATTGGTAACCTCATCCCCAGGCTATTGTGCACAGCGCATATAAGCCTGGGACATCAATGATTCAAGGTTGGCCTTAGTGGGAGTGACTATAGAATTCTATGGGAGTGACCTTACTGAGTAAAGTACACTAAATGACCAAATGTATGTGGACACCTGCTCGTCGAACATCTCATTGCAAAATTATGGGCATTAATATGGAGTTGGTCCCCCCTTTGCTGCTATAACAGCGTCCACTCTTCTGGGAAGGCTTCCCACTAGATGTTGGAACATTGCTGCGGGGACTTGCTTCCATTCAGCCACAAGAGCATTAGTGAGGTCGGGTACTGATGTTGGGAGATTAGGCCTAGACCGCAATCGGCGTTCCAATTCATCCCATGAGGTCAGCGCTTTATGCAGGCCAGTCAAGTTCTTCCACACCGATCTCGACAAACAATTTCTGTATGGACCTTGCTTTGTGCACGGGGGCATTGTCATGCTGAAACAGGAAAGGGCATTCCCCAAACTGTTGCCACAAAGATAAAAGCACAGAACTGTCTAGAATGACATTGTATGATGTAGCATTAAGATTTCCCTCCACTGGAACTAAGGGGCCTAGCCCAAAACCATGAAAAACAGCCCCAGACCATTATTCCTCATCCACCGAACTGTACAGTTGGCACTATGCATTGGGGCAGGTAGCATTCTCCTGGCATCCGCCAAACCCAGATTAGTCCGTCACACTGCCACAGGGTCCCATTCCGAGCTTGTGTGGCCTACCACTTTGCGGCTGAGCCGTTGTCACTCCTCGGACATTTCAACTTTATAATAACAGTACATACAGTTGACCGGGGCAGCTCTAGCAGGGCAGAAATTTGACAAACTGACTTGTTGGAAAGAAGGCACCCTATGACCAGGCCACGTCGAAAGTCACTGAGCTCTTCAGTAAGGCCATTC
Source organism: Salmo trutta (assembly GCF_901001165.1). Taxonomy (NCBI): domain Eukaryota; kingdom Metazoa; phylum Chordata; class Actinopteri; order Salmoniformes; family Salmonidae; genus Salmo; species Salmo trutta. Next base: position 23,919,106 of record NC_042961.1, on the reverse strand, counting down.
TACTGCCAATGTTTGTCTATAGAGATTGCACTGATGTGTCCTCGATTGTATACGTGGCTGAAATAGCCGAATCCACTAATTTGAAGGGGTGTCCACATACTTTTGTATATACTGTATTTTTCATCACTTTATTTTTGCCAATCACACAACCGTGAGGCGTGGCTCCGTAAACAGGTGCACAAAAATATATATACATTTTTTAATTTAACCTTTATTTATCTAGACAAGTCAGTTCAGGACAAATTCTTATTTGCAAAGACGGCCTACACCAGCCAAACCCGGACGACGCTGGGCCAATTGTGCGCCGCCTTATTGGACTCCCAATCACTGCCGGTTGTGATTTAGCCTGGAATCGAACCAGGGTGTCTGTAGTGACACCTCTAGCACTGAGATGTAGCGCCTTACACAGCTACGCCACCCGGGAGCCCCGAGACACATACGGGGAGGTTTAGGGGGGAGGTGTTGTGGGATATAATTGGTTGGTAGATTAAGCCGATTAAACCAATGCCTATTTTTAGTGAGTTTCTCCCGGTCTTTCTGTATTGGCTAACGAAGGCCAAGTTCGACAGGTTGGTCCACCAGTCACTTCATGCATTTGGGGAATGAGTCTGGGAACGAGATAACCAAATTGGTAAGAGAATTTAATTGGCTACAATGGGAAATAATAGTAGACACAAACCACAGTTGAGTCACCTGCTTACAGGCCTCCCTTCCACTGGCATACTGAACGTTCTACTCATAATTGTTATCTTTCTGTCATCTGGTGGTCACAGCAAGTGTGAAATCTCTCTACCACCCTCCCTCCTTCCCTATCCATCTGTTCTTACTAACACCTACCCATGAGCCCCGTCTTTCCATGTACTGTAACCAGCATCCTTACCCAACGAGCACCGACCGACACCAGACATCCATGGACGTTGAAAAGAAGTTGAAATGTGATTGATTTCAACATCCACACACAGTTGAAATCGGAAGTTTACATACACCTTAGCCAAATACATTTACACTCAGTTTTTAACAATTCCTGACATTTAATCCTAGTAACAATTCACTGTCATAGGTCAGTTAGGATCACCACTTTATTAAAAAAAATTGAAATGTTAGAATAATAGCAGAGAGAGTTATTTATTTCAGCTTTTATTTCTTTCATCGCATTCCCAGTGGGTCAGAAGTTTACATACACTCAATTAGTATTTTGGTAGCATTGCCTTTAAATTGTTTAACTTGGGACAAATGTTTCGGGTAGCCTTCCACAAGCTTCCCACAATAAGTTGGGTGAATTTTGGCCCATTCCTCCTGACAGAGCTGGTGTAACTGAGTCAGGTTTGTAGGCCACCTTGCTCGCACACGCTTTTTCTGTTCTGCCAACAAATTTTCTATAGGATTGAGGTCAGGGCTTTGTGATGGCCACTCCAATACCTTGACTCTGTTGTCCTTAAGCCATTTTGCCACAACTTTGGAAGTATGCTTGGGGTCATTGTCCATTTGAAAGACCCATTTACATTTACATTTTAGTCATTTAGCAGACACTCTTATCCAGAGCGACTTACAGTAGTGAATGGATACATTTCATTTCATGCATTTTATTTTTGTACTGGACCCCCGTGGGAATCGAACCCACAACCCTGGAATTGCACACACCATGCTCTACCAACTGAGCCACAGGGAAGGCTGTGACCAAGCTTTAACTTCCTGACTGATGTCTTGAGGTGTTGCTTCAATATATCGACATAAATTTTCCCCCCTCATGATGCCATCTATTTTGTGAAGTGCACCAGTCCCTCCTGCAGCAAAGCACCCCCACAACATGATACTGCCACCCCCGTGCGTCATGGTTGGGATGGTGTTCTTCGGCTTGCAAGCCTCCCCCTTTTTCCTCCAAACATAACGATGGTCATTATGGCCAAACAGTTCTATTTTTCATCAGACCAGAGGACATATCTCCAAAAGGTATGATCTTTGTCCCAATGTGCAGTTGAAAACCGTAGTCTGGCTTTTTTTATGGCGGTTTTGGAGCAGTGGCTTCTTCCTTGCTGAGCGGCCTTTCAGGTTATGTCGATATAGGACTCGTTTTACTGTGGATATGGATACTTTTGTACCTGTTTCCTCCAGCATCTTCACAAGGTCCTTTGCTGTTGTTCTGGGATTGATTTGCACCTTTCGCACCAAAGTACGTTCATCTCTAGGAGACAGAGTCTCCTTCCTGAGCGGTATGACGGCTGTGTCGTCCCATGGTGTTTATACTTGCGTACTATTGTTTGTATAGATGAACGTGGTACCTTCAGGTGTTTGGAAATTGCTCCCAAGGATGAACCAGACTTGTGGAGGTCTACAATTTTGTCCTGAGGTCTTGGCTGATTTCTTTTGATTTTCCCATGATGTCAAGCAAAGTGGCACTGAGTTTGAAGTTAGGCCTTGAAATACATCCACAGGTACACCTCCAATTGACTCAAATGATGTCAATTAGCCCAGCAGAATCTTCTAAAGCCATGACATCATTTTATGGAATTTTCCAAGCTGTTTAAAGGCACAGTGAACTTAGTGTATGTAAACTTCTGACCCACTGGAATTGTGATACAGTGAATTATAAGTGAAATAATCTGTCTGTAAACAACTGTTGGAAAAATGACTTGTGTCATGCACAAAGTAGATGTCCTAACCGACTTGCCAATACTATTGCTGGTTAACAATACATTTGTGGAGTGGTTGAAAAACTAGTTTTAATGACTCCAACCTAAGTGTACGTAAACTTCCGACTTCAACTGTATGTTGATTTTTGGTCTGAACCAATCATATACATTTATGTTTATGTTTCACTTGCTTCAGGATGGCGCCGACAGAGATGGTCGCCTTGCTTCGCGTTCTTAGGAAACTGTGAAGTATTTTTTATTTTTTTTGTATTATTTCTTATACTGTTACCCCAGGAAATCTTAAGTCGTATTTCATACAGCCGGGATGAGCTATTGGATATAAGAGCAACGTCAACTTACCAACATTACGGCTTTCCCGAAGAGGATCCTCTGTTTGGACCACCAGCCAGGACAATGGATCGGATCCCTGTAGGCTACCCAAAACAACGGCGCCGCAGAAGGGGCAGACGGAGCGGTCTTCTGGTCAGGCTCCGTAGACGGGCGCATCGCTCACCGCTCCCGAGTATACTACACACCAATGTCCAGTCTCTTGACAACAAGGTAGACGAAATTCGAGCAAGGGTTGCCTTCCAGAGAGACATCAGAGATTTAAAAAATATATATTTCACAGAAACATGGCTCACTCGGGATACCTTATCAGTGTAGGTACAGCCACCCGGTTTCTTCACGCACTGCGCCGACAGAAACAAACATCTCTCTGGTAAGAAGAAGGGCGGGGGTGTATGCCTTATGATTAACGAGTCGTGGTGTGATCATAACAACATACAGGAACTCAAGTCCTTTTGTTCACCTTTCCTAGAATTCCTTACAGTCAAATGCCGACCGCATTATCTAACAAGAGAATTCTCTTCGATTATGATCACAGCCGTGTATATCCCCCCCAAGCAGACACCGCGACGATCCAGAAAGAACTTCATTGGACTCTATGTAAACTGGAAACCACATATCCTGAGGCTGCATTTATTGTAACTGGAGATTTTAACAAGGCTAATCTGAAAACAAGGCTCCCTAAATTTTATCAGCATATCGAATGCGTGACCCGGGCTGGAAAAATTCTGGATCATTGCTACTCTAACCTCCGCGACGCATACAAAGCCCTCCCTCGCCCACCTTTCCCTCCGCAAGGCAATCAAACAAGCTAAGCGTCAGTATAGAGACAAAGTAGCGATGCAACTCAGCGGCTCAAACACGAGACGAATGTGGCAGGGTCTACAGTCAATCACAGATTAAAAAAGAAAACCAGCCCCGTTGCTGACACCGACGTCTTGCTCCCAGACAAACTAAAATAACTTCTTTGCTCGCTTTGATGACAATACAACGCCACTGACACGGCCCGCTACCAAAACCTGCGGGCTCTCCTTCACCGCAGCCAATGTGAGTAGCCGCCCTAGCCGCGTCCTCAGAGCATGCGCAGACCAGCTGGCTGGTGTGTTTATGGACATATTCAATCAATCCCTATCCCAGTCTGCTGTTCCCACATGCTTCAAGAGGGCCACCATTGTTCCTGTTCCCAAGAAAGCTAAGGTAACTGAGCTAAACGACTATCGCCCCGTAACACTCACTTCCGTCATCATGAAGTGCTTTGAGAGACTAGTCAAGGATTATGTCACCTCCACCCTACCTGACACACTAGACCCACTCCAATTTGCTTACCGACCCAATAGGTCCACAGACGACGCAATCGCAATCACACTGCACACTGCCCTAACCCATCTGGACAAGAGGAATACCTATGTAAGAATGCTGTTGATCGATTACAGCTCAGCATTTAACACCATAGTACCCTCCAAACTCGCCATTAAGCTCGAGACCCTGGGTCTCGACCCTGCCCTGTGCAACTGGGTCCTGGACTTTCTGACGGGCCACCCCCAGGTGGTGAGGGTAGGAAACAACATCTCCACCCCGCTGATCCTCAACACTGGGGCCCCACAAGGGTGCGTTCTCAGCCCTTTCCTGTACTCCCTGTTCACCAATGACTGCGTGGCCATGCACGCCTCCAACTCAATCATCAAGTTTGCAGACGACACTACAGTGGTAGGTTTGATTACCAACAACGACGAGACGGCCTACAGGGAGGAGGTGAGGGCCCTCGGAGTGTGGTGTTAGGAAAATAACCTCACACTCAACGTCAACAAAACAAAGGAGATGATCGTGGACTTCAGGAAACAGCAGAGGGAGCACCCCCCTATCCACATCGATGGGACAGTAGTGGAGAAGGTGGAACGTTTTAAGTTCCTCGGCGTACACATCACGGACAAACTGAAATGGTCCACCCACACAGAGAGCGTGGTGAAGAAGGTGCAATAGCGCCTCTTCAACCTCAGGAGGCTGAAGAAATTTGGCTTGTCACCAAAAACACTTAAACTTTTACAGATACACAATCGAGAGCATACTGTCGGGCTGTATCACCGCCGGGTACGGCAACTGCTCCGCCCACAACCATAAGGCTCTCCAGAGGGTAGTGAGGTCTGCACAACGCATCACCGATGGCAAACTACCTGCCCTCCAGGACACCTACACCACCCGATGTCACAGGAAGGCCAAAAAGATCATCAAGGACAACAACCACCAGAGCCACTGCCTGTTCACCCCGCTATCATCCAGAAGGTGAGGTCAGTACATTTGCATCAAAGCTGGGACCGAGAGACTGAAAAACTGTTTCTATCCGAAGGCCATCAGACTGTTAAACAGCCATCACTAACATTGAGTGGCTTCTGCCAACATACTGACTCAAAACTCTAGCCACTTTAACAATTAAAAATTGGATGTAATAAATGTATCATTAGTCACTTTAAACAATGCCACTTTATATAATGTTTACATACCCTACATCACTCATCTCATATGTATATACTGTACTCTATACCATCTACTGCATCTTGCCAATGCCGTTCGGCCATCGCTCATCCATATATTCATATGTACATATTCTTATTCATTCCTTTACACTTGTGTGTATAAGGTAGTTGTGAAATTGTTAGATTACTTGTTAGATATTACTGCACGGTCAGAACTAGAAGCACAAGCATTTTGCTACACTCACATTAACATCTGCTAACCATGTGTATGTGACCAATAAAATTTGATTTCATTTCATTTGATGTGTGGAGGGCACAGTACAGAACACCACAGTAAAGTAAAACAAAAAAAATTGAGCAGAGCACTGTACAGTAAAGTACAATACAGTTAAGTAAAGTTTAAAAAAAAAGTTTAGTAGAGTTTAGTACAGTGTAGTACAGCAAAGTACAATACAGTAAATAATAGTGTACTCAACTCAGAGTTCAGTGCAGTGCACAGTAGAGCACACTAGAGTTGAGTACACCAGGGTCGTGTCATAGTTCAGAAAAACCTTTAAAAAAATCTGCCTTTTAAACTATTTCACTTGCGTTTCATTGAAAGCCAACAGTGTCGTTTTGCTTCAATAGAGGGATCAGGGCCGCACAACTATAGTTTTCCTTCACAGAAAATACATTAGTGCAACACATCCGGCAGAAAACAGCTTCATTTTCATCAAATGACAACAGAAGTGCAACAATTTATAGCAGCCAGTAAATGAGCCTACAATGAAAATGCAAGATATTTGTTTTCCAAAAACAATGCATGGCCATCATATTTCTAATGTTTATCATAGAAAGAATGTAGCCGGGCCTCCCAAGGGGCGCAGCGGTCTAAGCCAGACCCGGGTTCGATCCCAGACCATGTCACAACTGGCCATGACCGGGAGTCCAATAGGGCGGCGAACAATTGTCCCAGCGTCGTCCGGGTTTGGGGAGGGTTTGGCCAGGGGGGCTTCACTTGGCTCATCACGCTCTAGCAACTCCTTGTGGTGGGCAAGGCGCCTGCACCAAGAGAGAGGTTTGGCAGGTCATGTTTTGGAGGACGCATGTCTCAACCTTCGCCTCTCCCGAGCGCGATGGGGAGTTGCAGCGATGAGACAAAGTCCTCTGGTCTGATGAAACAAAAATAGAACTATTGGCAATAATCACCATCATTATGTTTGCAAGCTGAAGAACACGATTCCAACCGTGAAGAACGGAGGTGGCAGCATCATGTTGTGGGTGTGCTTTGCTGCAGGAGGGACTGGTGCACTTCACAAAATAGATGGCATCATGAGGCAGGAAAATGATGTGGATATATTGAAGCAACATCTCAAGACATCAGTCAGGAAGTTAAAGTTTGGTCGCAAATGGGTCTTCCAAATGGACAATGACCCCAACCATACTTCCAAAGTTGTGGCAAAATGGCTTAAGGACAACAAAGTCAAGGTATTGGAGTGGCCATCACAAAGCCCTGACCTCAATCCTATGGAAAATGTGTGGGCAGAATTGAAAAAGTGTGTGCGAGCAAGGAGGTCTACAAGCCTGACTCAGTTACACCAGCTCTGTCAGGAGGAATGGGACAAAATTCACCCAATTTATTGTGGGAAGCGTGTGGAATGCTACCCAAAACGTTTGACCCAAGTTAAACAATTTAAAGGCAATGCTACCAAATACTAATTGAGTGTATGTAAACTTCTGACCCACTGGGAATGTGATGAAAGAAATAAAAAGCTGAAATAAATCATTCTCTCTACTGTTATTCTGACATTTCACATTCTTAAAATAAAGTGGTGATCCTAACTGACCTAAGACGGGGAATTGTTACTAGGATTAAATGTCAGGAATTATGAAAAACTGAGTTTAAATGTATTTGGTGAAGGTGTAAGTAAACTTCCGACTTCAACTGTATATAATAATAGTAGACACAAACCACAGTTGATATATATAAAAATTATATAAAAACAATTAAAAGCCAGCTACATTTCAAAATGGTTTGCTTGAAGTTAATCTTCCATTTTACTAGAGAAAAATAGGCTTCCCCGAGAACTGAAGAAAAGTAGCTACACATCAGTCAGAGCGTGGTCTGCTGATGGATGAGAATTCACAAACGGGCATTCTCATCCAAGTGGAGAAGTGCAACTGAAGCACAGAAGCTGTCTGATGCTGAGCAGAAATGACAATAACAAGCATTTTAGATCTGCGTTTACAAAACGCAGCAGGATATTTCATGTGCATATATATTCTTTTTTTTATGCGCGAAAAAAAGGCAACCCCTGGTACACTATCATTTACGGTATTGTATTTTTCTTTATTGTACTGTACTCTACTATACTGTGCTGTACTCTACTAAGCTGTACCTTGATGTCCAAACTTGTGAAACATACGTCTATGACTGGTTCAGATTTGGTCTGGTCTTAATTTGGTCATTAACCTGTTGGGGCTAGGGGGCAGTATTTGCACGGCCAGATAAAAAACGTACCCGATTTAATCTGGTTACTACTCCTGCCCAGAAACTAGAATACGCATATAATTAGTAGATTTGGATAGAAAGCACTCTAAAGTTTCTAAAACTGTTTGAATGGTGTCTGTGAGTATAACAGAACTCATATGGCAGGCCAAAACCTGAGAAGATTCCATACAGGAAGTGCCCTGTCTGACAATTTGTTGTCCTTCTGTTGAATCTCTATTGAAAATATAGCATCTGTGCTGTAACGTGACACTTTCTAAGGCTCGAATTGGCTCTCTAAAGCCGCCAGAAAGTGGAATGGGGTGTCTGCTGTCTCTGGGCGAAGAACAGCAGGAGAATTTGTGAGTGGTCAGCCTGGGGACAGTGACACTGGAGATGCGCATTCATGAGAATTCTCCATTTTTTTCTTTCAGCCTTTGAATGAATACAACGTTGCCCGGTTGGAATATTATCGCTATTTTACGAGAAAAATAGCATAAAAATTGAGCCGAAAAGCTATTTTAAAATCTGACACCGCGATATCATAAAGTAGTTCTGTATCTATAATTCTTAAAATAATTGTTATGTATTTTGTCAACGTTTATCATGAGTAATTTAGTAAATTCACCGGAAGTTTGCGGTGGGTATGCTAGTTCTGAACATCACATGCTAATGTAAAAAGCTGGTTTTTGATATAAATATGAACTTGATTGAACAAAACATGCATGTATTGTATATCATAATGTCCTAGGAGTGTCATCTGATGAAGATCATCAAAGGTTAGTGCTGCATTTAGCTGTGGTTTTGGTTTTTGTGACATATGCTTGCTTTGAAAATGGCTGTGTGATTATTTTTGGCAGGGTACTCTCCTGACATAATCTAATGTTTTGCTTTCGCAGTAAAGCCTTTTTGAAATCGGACAATGTGGTTAGATTAACGAGAGTCTTGTCTTTAAAATGGTGTAAAATAGTCATATGTTTGAGAAATTGAAGTTATAGCATTTTTGAGGTATTTGTATTTCGCGCCGTGCGATTCCACTGGCTGTTGACTAGGGTGGGACGCTGGAGTTAAGGGTAAAAAATAATCCACCACTATGTTAAACAGCAGAGAAACCCCCCTAAATTATATTTTTTAAACTAGAAATTTGATGACTTTTTCTAGATTGAGCCCAACATTAGAAAAAGTGAATCATCGCCTTTGTTCATATTTCCATGAAAGTTGTACACAACAAGGGTACAAAGATTGTCTTAGGGTCATTTTTGACTCGGCAGTTCTAAAATTAAAATCACACACACACACACACACAATTGAGATTGTGTGCTACTGATTGAACTCTAAACTAAAACGTTCTTGGCATGTGCAGCATCTCCCCTCCACGACCCCACATGACTCAAGTTCACAGACAAAATAAACACAATTTCTGACAAAATAAACATTTCTTGAAAGCACTGTTTACTAATGGGGAATGCAGTCAGACGCTATAAAGGTGCTGCAGATGACAGTCCCCCCAGTTCTCTCTTTGCTGAAGCCTTGAGTGCACGTTTCAGTGCCCAACAGGTTGTAGATCTGATTTTTTCAGATGTCCAGGAGGAACAAGAAAACAATGATTTAGAAGAGGAGAAGGTATCTGAAGAAGAAGATGGGGAAGAATACAACCCAGAGCACGATGCATCATCTTCAGATGAAGCCCGGAGAAGAACCAGGGGATGCGGGTTGTGCTTGATGTGACAGATGGACTGAGGGGGCACAATGTCACGTGTGACAATTTCATCACCTCTTATGAACTCAGCCAGCAGCTCCTGAAGAGGAAAATCACCATGGTTGACAGTTACAAAGAACAAGCCTGAGCTCCCCCTGCACTCCTTGCAACAAGGGGGAGAGAGGCGTTCTCATCAAAGTTTGCCTTCACCCCCACCACCACTCTAGTTTCTTACCTCCCAAAGAGGAACAAGAATGTGGTCCTCCTGAGCACACTGCATAAAACGGCTGAGATCAGTGATCGTGAGGACAGGAAGCCAGCCATCATCCTGGACTACAACCACAACAAAAAGGAGGCGTAGACAACCTGGACAAGGTGATTGGAAATTACAGCTGCAGGAGGATGACTGCCTGCTGGCCCCTGGTCATCTTCCATAACATCATTGATGTGTCCTCATACAATGCCTTTGTGAAATGGAACAAGATCAACCCTACCTGGATACCTGATAAGCGGAACAAGAGGAGGGTGTTCCTGGAGCAGCTGGGAAATGCACTTGTAACCCCACACATTCAAAGAAGGGAGCACCTCCCCCGCACAGCAGCCTCTGCAGCGCTTGTGAAAGCTGTTCAAGTGGCTGAATCTTGTCCTGATCCACCTGAGGCTGCAGCTGGGGCAGGCAAGAGGAGGAGATTAGAGGTTGACCGATTAATCGACATGGCCGATTAATTAGGGCCGATTTCAAGTTTCCATAACAATCGGTAATCGGCATTTTTGGACGCCGATTAATAGTCAAAGGTAAATTAAATACAAATGGTATAGAGAGAAATAGTCCTATAATAACTATAACCTAAAACGTCTTAACTGGGAATATTGAAGACTCATGTTAAAAGGAACCACCAGCTTTCATATGTTCTCATGTTCTGAGCAAGGAACTTAAACGTTAGCTTTTTTACATGGCACATATTGCACTTTTACTTTCTTGCTCAGAACATCAGAACTTTTTATACCTTCTATTTTAGCAATATTTAAACTAAATTGAACATGTTTCCTTATTGATTTTATTTCTGTATTATATTAAGTTAAAATAAAAGTGTTCATTCAGTATTGTTGTAATTGTCATTATTACAAATATATATATATAAATAAATAAAATCGGCCGATTAATCGGTATCTGCTTTTTTTGGTCCTCAATAATCGGTGTCGGCGTTGAAAAATCATAATCGGTCGACCTCCAGAGGAGATGCCAATTCTGCCCCCAAAAGGAGAGTAAAACAAATACTACTTGCTGCACATGTGAGAAATACATCTGCAGGGCCTCCCGGGTGGAGCAGTGGTCTAAGGCATTGCATCGCAGTGCTAGCTGTGCCACCCAGAATCTCTGGTGGCACATGTATTTCTCATATGTGCCTTAGACCACTGCGCCACCAGAGATTCTGGGTTCGAGACCAGGCTCTGTCACAGCCGGCTGCGACCGGGAGGCACATGGGGCGGCGCACAATTGGCCCAGCGTCTTGCGGGTTAGGGAGGGTTTGGCCGGCAGGGATATCCTTGTCTCATCGTGCACTAACGACTCCTGTGGCGGGCCGGGCGCAGTGCATGCTGACCAGGTTGCCAGGTGTACGGTGTTTCCTCCGACACATTGGTGCGGCTGGCTTCCAAGTTGGATGGGCATTGTGTCAAGAAGCAGTGCGGCTTGGTTGGGTTGTGTTTCGAAGGACACATGGCTCTCGACCTTCGCCTCTCCCGAGTCTGTACGGGAGTTGCAGCGATGAGACAAAACTGTAACTGCTACCAATTGGATACCACGAAATTGGGTAAAAAAAAAACACATCTGCAAAATCCATGCACACACACTTGCATACTGTCCTGCATGTGCTAATTAGAGTTGATTGATTTATGTTCTTCACCTTTTTGTTTGTATCTATTATCTTACTTATTGTTGTTGTTTATACACCTTGTGGGTGGGGGCAACGGTTAAAAGAAATGTGAGAAGACCAGTATTTTATAGTTGTATTCCTCATTGTACAGTATATAAGAATATATCACTATGTCGCCAAAAAGTTAGACTTATTGTTTCCCTTCAATAAAATGGATTCAAAACTACTTTCTGCACATTTCTGCTACTTTCTTAGGCTATAGAAGTGCTCTCTCTTGCAAAAAAAAATCATGTTTACACCTATGCAGTACCTTTAGCAAAAAGAATAATAATAATAATAATAATAATTCTCTACTTTAGTAAAGAAAACAAATATGACAGGTGTGTTGTAATAAAAATGAGTGGTGTCCACTGATTAAAAGCAGTCTTTCTGCATTGTGATGAGGGAAAACCCAGATATTCACAAAGTTTGTGATGAATGACAGGTTGTTTCTTCATAGAAAATGGATTGGGTTTAAAATTCAATTAAGCTACTTTATTTTAGGGGTTTAGTGAAGGTGGGTCATTTTTGACCCTTGGGACAAGGGGCGTATACAGAATGTTAGGACTACACAAGGGTTAAGCATAAGATTAAACAACTCCTTTGTCAGATACATGTTTTAAAATGAAACAGGTGAATTAACACTCCTCAGTTAGCAGGCTCAAGCAAGCTAAAACCCACATGGTAGCAAAAACTAACTAGCAGAAATTGTTAACAAGTTAGAAATTATTTAAACACACTTTGCTCTAGGCTACTATTTACTAGTTAACAAAAAATAATGTATGTCATATAAAATATATTCACCCCACCCAGTATTGTAATCAAAACTAAACCAGAAAGCATGTAGTCCTTGGCTCAGACAGTGTAGTAGTGTGGCATCTCATTAGTGTGCAAGATCTTGAGAATGAGCTGCACATGTGATGGAAGAATGCACTGCACATGTGATGGAAGAATGCACTGTGCATGCAGAGGGTTGCAATTCCATTGAATTGGGGATAGTTTAACCAAAATATGCCATATGACCTTATGCCTTATGTGTATACCACAAAAAAAAGTTCACTGTTATAAGCTAACTTTTTGGATGAATTTAAGCAAAATTCCTGGGTTTAACTTCCCATGGAAAATTTCCGGAAACTTCCGGAAATTTACCGAAAAGTTTCCGACCCTTTGCAATCCTACATGAGACAAAAGGAATGTGTAGCATGTGTTAACTGTTGGGGTGCCCATGGGACTGGGGATCAGAAATGTCCCGTGCGAGAGACGCAGGATGTGGTTTCCAGTGTTAGAGTAGTGAACAAAGTAGATGAAGATGGGTCAAGGGGGAGGGATCCTGAGAGGAGTGGTGTGAGTAGTAGATCTGTACCAGTACGGAGGGATAAACCAACAAGTGATAGATGTTTCAATAAGATTAGATTTTCGGCATTTATAGCAATGGTTATCAACTGTACTGCAGGCATGGAACGTAAGTCGCAGAAAATCGAGGTTGTGGTGGCAGCTGCAGAGAAGTATTTGGGTGTGCGAGATTTGATGTCAGAAGAGTTACAGGGTGTGTTGAGTGGTGGTGGTGATGTCTAGGTAGATACCTTGCTTTGAAGTAGCCTCTCATCTTTTTGATCCCAAATTCATTGAATGAGGGAATAATTGTATTACGACAAAAGTAGTTGGTTGTAATGTTGCAATATTTATATCAAGCGTCGCAGGCAACCATTCTCCAGGTTAGCTAGCTACTGGGTGTGCAGGCTTTTGTTCAAGCCCTGGTCTAACCACATTGTAGCCTTAACATCAGCTGCTCAATAGGACCTTGATAAGCAGACTTGGGTGTGCAGGCTTGGCTTTTGATCCAGCCCTGAAACACCCAGGAGCTTTCCAGACTGAGTGTTGAACACATGTTGACAACACGTGACTAACAGTGCAGTTCTACTCTGTGGGGGGTTAAGTGCCTTGATCAAGGGCACAATAGCAGGAGATGGTACTGTAGGCCTACATGGGATCAAACACAGCGGCCTTCCAGTGTCAACAATGGTTACTTTTTCATGTCGGCTATAATAATAGTCATGGAGAAGTAATAGAAAATGTGTATAAACGCTTAACAGTGAATAATCAGAGGTCTATAGCATAATGTAATTCGTGAAGTTTGGTGAACATATGTGGCTCAGTTGGTAGAGCATGGTGTTTGCAACGCCAGGGTTGTGGGTTTGATTCCCATGGGGGACCAGTACGGGGGGGGACCAGTACGGGGGGGGGGAGTATGAAATGTATGCATTCACTACTGTAAGTCGCTCTGGATAAGACTGTCTGCTAAATGACTAAAATGTAAAAAATGTAATTGACTGACTTGGAAAAAGACAGCTCCTGCACTTCTTTCCCAAGTCAAGCACTGTCAATAACAAAATAGATTTTTTCAAAGTCAAGGTGTCATAGCATAGCTGACACCCCATTGTTTCTGCAGACATCTTTGACTCTTAATATTTAACAGTTTTTGGAAAATGTGGTCACATAGAAAACTCAAGGAGATTTTACAAAACTTTGCATCTGCACAGTTCTTCCAGTAAATGTGTTTTTGTAAAATTTTATGTAGAAACTGTTAAAAGTAGTTATTGTGCAATGAGTTGTATGGTTTATTAAACTTAGAAATCAAATGGTTTTTATAGTGAAATCTGTGTCTCAGCGCAATTCTGTTACTGTGAAATTGCCCCCAAAAAACGTGGGATGCATGCCAGCAAAGCCACTACACAACACTAAACAATACATGAATTTCACTATACCACTGCTACACCTGGCCATCAGCGGAGCCTTGTCTGGCAGCGAAACTGTTCATTCAGCCTCATTTACTGCCTTTTAAAAAAACATAGCTTATATGGCTGACTTGCTTAAACAAATGTGGTTTCTACTGACAATTGGGATATACAAAATATGGCATAAGGGGACGACAAGCAGATCAAAGGCAATCTGTAATTTCGATTAACTTCTCTAGGGTAGGGGGCAGTATTTTCACGTCCGGATGAAAGGCGTGCCCAAATTAAACTGCCTGCTACTCAGAAGGTAGGATATGCATATTATTAGTGGATTTGGATAGAAAACACTCTGAAGTTTCTAAAACTGTTCGAATGATGTCTGTGAGTATAACAGAACTCATATGGCAGGCAAAACCCTGAGAAAAATCCAACCAGGAAGTGGGAAATCTGAGGCTTGTAGTTTTTTCAAGTGATTGCCTATCTAACACACAGTGACTTAGGGTTGATTTTGCACTTCCTAAGGCTTCCACTAGATGTCAACAGTCTTTAGAAAGTTGTTTGAGGCGTCTATGGTGAACAGAGAGCGAACAAAGGAAGTTGGAAGTTGTTGACTCAGGAAAGGACATGAGTACAGTGGCACGCTTTCATGTGAGAGATAGCTGTGTTCCATTACATTTTTCAAGACATTGGAATCGTCCGGTTGGAATATTATTGAAGTTTTATGTTAAAAAGACCATAAAGATTGATGCTATACATCGTTTGACATGTTTCCTCGAATGTAAATAGAACTTTTTTTGACTTTTCGTCGTTAAATTTTCGGCGCGCTTCCTACATTTGGAGTAGCTTACTGAACGCGCAAACAACAAGGAGGTATTTGGACATAAATTATGGACTTTATCGAACAAAACAACATTTATTGTGGACCTAGGATTCCTGGGAGTGCATTCTGATGAAGATCATCAAAGGTAAGTGAATATTTATAATGCTATTTATGATTTTAGATGACTCCAAAATGGCGGGTATCTGTATTGCCTGGTGTATTTTTCTGAGCGCCGTACTCAGATTATTGCAAAGTGTGCTTTCCCCGTGAAGCTTTTTTGAAATCTGTCACAGCGGTTGCATTAAGGAGATGTTTATCTATAATTCTTTGAATAACAGTTTAATATTTTATCAACGTTTATGATGAGTATTTCTATAAATTGATGTGCTCATTCACCGGAGGTTTTTGAAGAAAAAACATTTATGAACATTACGGGCCAATGTAAAATGGGGGTTTTGGATATAAATATGAACTTTATCGAGCAAAACATACATGTATTGTGTAACATGAAGTCCTATGAGTGCCATCTGATGAAGATCATCAAAGGTTAGTGCTTAATTTTAGCTGTATTTCTGGTTTTTGTGACGCCTCTTCTTGCTTGGAAAATGGCTGTGTGGCTTTTCTTGTTTAGGTGGTGTCCGAACATAATCTAATGTTTTGCTGTCGCCGTAAAGCCTTTTTGAAATCGGACAATGTGGTTGGATTAACGAGAGTCTTATCTATAAAATGGTGTATAATACTTGTATGTGTGAGAAATTTGAATTATGAGATTTTGGTTGTTTTGAATTTGCCGCCCTGCTATTTCACTGGCTGTTGAATAGTGTGTCCTGCAGGTGGGAAAGTCACGTCCCACATACCCAAGAGAGGTTAAGACATTAATGAGCAAGCTAGGACGGACGTAGTCAGTACAACTATTTGTTCAGCACTTTTGAAATGTTCAGCGACATAATTCAGAACATGGGCCGTTCTTACAGTATTCTCCCTGTACACCAAGTCAGAACCGTAGGATAAATAAAGGGGGCATATAAGCAGACAATGAAAGCTCTTACAATATTCAATGTTTACATAACTAAATAAACAGGTTACAGGCTACATGTGCACCACCAAGTCAGAACAGTAGTGAAAAATACAAAATTATTAGGGTGAGGAACATGGGCTACTAACACAACATACACTTAATATTAACTTTTTAGCTATAGTATACATATCTCCCTGGCATTTTTCATAATTTATGCAACAGCATACAAGACATTTTTGGGCTCACCTTCTGCTGTGCTCACTTGAACAGGAATGTGGTGCGGCGGTCCTTTGTGGGCAAATTTTGTCAAAGTCTGGCATTCTCTGGATTTATGGTGTGTTCAAGACAGCTGGGAACTGGGATCATGATGACGTCAGTGATCTTCAGGTCATAGCTCTAGAAAGAGGCCTGAGTTCCCGATATACAATTCCGAGATGAATGAAAGTTCAAAACGTATTTTCCCAGGCGTAGTTCATTTTTCCCCGAGTTCCCAGTTGTTTTGTACTCACTGAAGTCAGATTTTGCAGTTCCAAGTTAACAGTTGTTTTGAGCATGGCACAAATCATGCTTCATTGACAGTGTGGCAAATGTTGAATGTTTTTCATTTTAAACTAGGAAGAGAGAACCTTAGACTTGGGACCACACAGCCACAGCGACTCCACTGAATAGAAGGCTAATGATTGCTGTGCAATGCTTGCAGTTAGCCACTGATTCCTTCCAAACCACTCTTTGTTGAATTTGCGAATTACAACTTCTGTAATCTTTATGTCCAATGGCCGATGAGCACAGATATGTTTTATCTATAATTTATCTTCATATAACAGGGCTCCCGAGTGGTGCAGCAGTCTAAGGCACTGCATCTCAGCGCTAGAGGTGTCACTACCGACACCTTGGTTCGAATCCAGGCTGTATCACAACTGGCAGTGATCGGATGTCCCATAGGGCGGCGCACAATTGGTCCGGCGTAGGCCGGCGTAGGCCAGATTTTCGAGGTCTACCCTTAGACTTGGCAGTGACGTAGTGTCCCCATGAGTGACAGAACACTCAGCTAATCACGGAACAAGCTCCGTATTTTCTGCTGGCTTGCCCCACCACCACAGAAAGCACTGAGCTAGGCTGAAACACCTGCATTTTGGAGCTGATTTACTCAAGAAAACAACAAAAAAGAGACCATGATTGTTTGCGGCTTTATTAACTCAATTATATATTTTTTTAAATGACATTGTTTGCAAACTGATATGTGACACGTATTAATGCCAAAATTACATGCAAAACAGGCAAGCCCCCCCCTCCCCCCAAAAAAACAGTCTCTGCCCCACCTGCCCTGAATGACAGGTCAGCACTTGCCCATACCATACTTTAGGACCTCATGCTATCTATTGTTATCTTGAACTCACAGGTGCATTGCAACAGTTTTATTTGCAGTTTTACTTTACAGCTATATCCTGCTTTGACATTTCCCCCCACGCACACAAAGAGGTAGACTCACCATAGCTCTGTGCCTAAAGTAACAGGCCCCATCCCTGCCCGTGCCCCCTGGCCCTGCCTGAGCCAAATCACAGGTGTAGAACCATTTTGTGTCTGAGTCAGGGGGAAACCGATTGAATGAGCCTGCTGAACGCAAATCTGAGCAAACAAATGAAATACTGCGGAAATGAAACTGGAAACATGCCAATGTTGGCAGACTCATAAAACAGCCATGGAGTATATTGCTCTGTGGAATCGCTCCATGGATTATTATACAGTGCTGTGTAATAGTTGATTTTGACCTACTGATCCTAGCCCGGGTGTCTGAGTCTCAACCCTTATAATCAAATGCGCAGAGGGCATTGAGTCTCTATCACAACGGCAAACTACAAAGTCCCATAGCCTGTTAACAAAACATATGGTAGATGTGATTTCATGTCTAGCCTTCCCTGTAGCTCAGTTGGTAGAGCATGGTGTTTGCAACACCAGGGTTGTGGGTTCGATTCCCACGGGGGGCCAGCACAGAAAAAAATGTATGAAATTGTATGAAATGTAAGTCGCTCTGGATAAGAGCGTCTGCTAAATGACTAAAATGTAAATGAAATGTCCTTGTGAATATGTCT
This sequence comes from Salmo trutta, assembly GCF_901001165.1. Lineage (NCBI taxonomy): Eukaryota > Metazoa > Chordata > Actinopteri > Salmoniformes > Salmonidae > Salmo > Salmo trutta. The sequence goes on along the minus strand of NC_042961.1, from coordinate 23,900,912 downwards.
GGTCTTTGAGTAGTGCGGGTGCTTACAATACACAATGAAGTTAATCATTAACTTTGAATAAGGCCCATAAAATCCCTCCTTTTGTAAAACTATCACAGGCAGCTGAAAATGGGTTTTACTATCCCTCACTAAGATAACGCAGTTTCACTACACACACGCACACAGTCCAGTGCTCACATATCCTGTCATGGAACAATTCCACACACACACACACACACATGGTTGAAAGTGCACACACACACACACACACAGGGTCCACAAAGAAATCAAAGCCGCCACAATGTAATTGTAGTAGTAGAAATTCATGTTTAAATGTAAAAACTGTGTGTAAGACAGTGAGGGAGAGCTTGATCAAATCCAGTGATTCCTCACAAAACCCAGACAAAAGAAGACCATGATTTGGGGGATTTTCATGAAATGTAATCCATTATTAATAAAACATGGAAAATACTGTATATGGACTATTCTATGGATTACATTTTGTGAAAATCCCCCAAATCATGGTACTTTTGTTGTTGTCTGGGTTTGGTGAGTAAACACTCTTCTATAACGAGGTTGTTCTGAATCTGAGCCTTATTTTCGGTTACAGTATGGTTTTAGACCACCCTGCAATTGGCTGAAACACACATACACACATGCTGGGTCTGTTTATCAGTATGCATGAACATATGCATGTACGTACATAAGCAGGTGTGTGAGGAAGTTAGATGTGTGCGTGTGTGTGTGTGTGTGTGTGTGTGTGTGTGTGTGTGTGTGTGTGTGTGTGTGTGTGTGTGTGTGTGTGTGTGTGTGTGTGTGTGTGTGTGTGTATGTGCTTGCAGGAGTTTGTGTGTCTGTGTCTTCAGAGGGCCCTATATCACAGCCTTTTAAAAGCAGCAGGAGCCTGGATTCAGGCCTGCAGTACAACTGAAACATCACTAACTGACACTTACTGACAAGCCAACACTCATCTGTCTCTGACTTACTGCAGTACGCAGACACCAGCTTTTTCACCTAGTTTAACTGCTGGAATCTTGGGCCTTTGTGCCTTTCCAACCCCAGTAATAAAAAAAAACAAGGGGAAAAACAACAATTACGCTAAAAACCTGGGCAGGGAACGGAAGAGAGAAGCAGGGATCTGGAAGCTGTGTGTTCCTGCTTGCCTCCCATTCCCGGAAAAGCAGCATCTGGACCTAGGGAGCTTGGAGAGGGAGGGAAGGAGAGGGGTGGTTGAGGTCGCATGGACGACCGAACATCAGAAAAACAGCCAAAGTAAGACAAGGGCTCCACAGAGAGAAAGAGCTCTCTTCTCCTAGCCTGAAGAGTTGTTTGTGAGTGCTGTGACACCCTCAATAACTCTACCAAAAACAGCTGAATATCTGCAATGAGCCCATTAAAACACGAAAGTGTGTAAACATTATTTAAACATGATGTAAAGAAGCAATTTCCCCTTGCCTATGGCCACAACACCAATGTGCCACAGTATTTCTGGGTTAAACAGAGGCACAGGCATAATCTTTTTTCCAAGATCCAAGCTGTAGTATGTGTTTTAAATGTTAAAGCCAACTGACTGTTGCAAGTAATGGATATAATACCAGACTGCTTTTCAAAGTACTCTAAAAATCAATTTGTTCACTTTAAAATGCATAGCAGGGGTTATATCCGTCCAAGGTCACTTCATGGGGCAAATAGAGATCTAAATGCTAAGTGTTAGGTAGTTTGAACCCCTAAGGCCTCCAAAACCAGCTCTGTATCCTTAACCATAGAACTTTAGCACTATTTCAACCTCTCCACAATATGTTGAGACACTCCACAGGCCCCAAGCTATCAGTCAGTGAGACAGCACCCCCTATCTGCCAACCAATGACACTCCACCATCTGCACTCCTCAGGACTAGGGCGAAAACCTCCACTGTGGTTGGGTGGGTGACAAGAAGACACACACCCTTCCCCCACACTGCTCACCTGGTCATAATGTAAATACCTCTCTCGTTCTCTTGTCTGTCTGCCCAGTTGCCATGGAAAAGTACCATAGGGAAGTTGGTCTTACTGCAGCAGAGGTCTCCCCCTCCTCTCTCGGTCTGTCTCTGAAATACTCCCCATTCTGACTAAGCATTACTGCACTGAGCAGGAAGACAGAACCGGTTAAATCACTGTGGGGCAGAATAAGGTCATCACCCTGCACCACTCTACCGCAGGGCACCGCCGCATTGGGTTCTAACACAGCAGAATCAGTTGCTCTAGTGGTGTACCATGGTCCTGTATCTAGTGTTAATAGACTGAAACTGTACATTCATGTATAGTCTATTCAAATGTTGAGTGAGTGCTAGGCAGTGTTGGGGTAAATGCACTACGCAGTACATTCATCATTTGTTGGTGATAAAAGCTAAAAAAAAAAATAAGCATCTGCAGCACAAAGTAGTCATAGAGAGGGACAGAACAGGGGAAATTCCACAGAACGAAATGAAGCTAACTCCAATTTTTCACATTAAAATATCCCTCTGTTTTATTATGAGACCATGTTTTCTAAAAACTCTTAAATATCTTCTTCTGAATTGAGATTCAAAGATGTCTGCAGAAAGAATGGCGTGTGAGCTATGACATGACACCTTGAGTTTGAAAACATCTCTTTTGGTTATTGAGTGGATTTAGACCTGGTAACAGACTTACGGTAACATTATTACATTATGGTTTCCCTGATCTGTACCACACAGAAATCCAGAATTATGGATATGAATTGTAATTATCTTAATGGTGATGTATCCCGAATAGGTATACAAAGGTAGAGATTTGCAATATAATATACAGTACCAGTAAAAAGCTTGGACACACCTTCTCATTTATTTGTACTATTTTCTACATTGTAGAATAACAGTGAAGACATCAAAACTATGAAATAACACATATGGAATCATGTCGTAACCAAAAAAAGTGTTAAACAAATCAAAATATATTTTAGATTTGAGATTCTTCAAGGTAAACACCCTTAGCCTTGATTACAGCTTTGCACACCCTTGAAATTTTCTCAACCAGCTTCACCTGGAATGCTTTTCCAACAGTCTTGAAGGAGTTCCCACATATGCTGAGCACTTGTTGGCTACTTTTCCTTCACTCTGTGGTCCAACTCATCCCAAACCATCTCAATTGGGTTGAGGTCGGGTGATTGTGGAGGCCAGGTCATCTGAGGTCGGGTGATTGACCTTAGCTCAGACAACTCTTGCCAGTCTGCACAGCGTGATTCAAACCAGAGCATATCGGACTTATTTTTCTCCATATCTCTGGAATCCTACCGCAAGCTCTGAACCTTTTCACCTGGATCATCGCAGCTAGCTAGCTGCTATCCGAGTGGCCACTCCTGGCTAACGTCTCTGTCCCGAAGCAAGCACCAATTAGCCTGGAGCTAGCCTATGCTAGGCCCATCTCCCGGCTAGCTGAAGAGGTCCATCAGCCACTCCTTGGGCCATTATATCTATTTTGCCAATTGGCCTGGACCCTTTTACTAGATGTCTGAATCGCCGTGTCTCCAGCCTGCCTAGCTACTCACTGGACCCATATGATCACTCGGCTACACATGCCTCTCCCTAATGTCAATATGCCTTGTCCATTGCTGTTTTGGTTAGTGATTTCACTTTAGAGCCTTATTTCACTGTAGAGCCTCTAGCCCTGCTCAATACACCTTAACTAACCCTCCCACACATAACTAACCCTCCCACACTAACCCTCCCACACATGCGGTGACCTCACCTGGTTTCAATGCTGTTTCTAGAGACTATATCTCTCTCGTCGTCACTCAATGCATAGGTTTACCTCCACTGTATTCACATCCTACCATACCCTTGTCTGTACATTATGCCTTGAATCTATTCTACTGTGCCCAGAAACCTGCTCCTTTTACTCTCTGTTCCGAAAGTACTAGACGACCAGTTCTTATAGCCTTTCGCCGTACTCTTATCCTACTCCTCCTCTGTTCCTCTGGTGATGTAGAGGTTAATCCAGGCCCTGCAGTGCCTAGCTCCACTCCCATTCCCCAGGCGCTCTCATTTGTTGACTTTTGTAACTGTAAAAACCTTGGTTTCATGCATGTTAACATTAGAAGCCTCCTCCCTAAGTTTGTTTTATTTACTGCTTTACCACACTTTGCCAACCCGGATATCCTAACCGTGTCTGAATCCTGGCTTAGGAAGACCACCAAAAAACCTGACATTTCCATCCCTAACTATAACATTTTCTGACAAGATAGAACTGCCAAAGGGGGCAGAGTTGCAATCTACTGCAGAGATAGCCTGCAGAGTTCTGTCTTACCATCCAGGTCTGTGCCCAAACAATTTGAGCTTCTACTTTTAAAAATCCACCGTTCCAGAAACAAGTCTCTCACCGTTGCCGCTTGCTATAGACCACCACCTGCCCCCAGCTGTGCCCAGGACACCATATGTGACTTGATTGCCCCCCATCTATCTTCAGAGCTCGTGCTGTTAGGTGACCTAAACTGGGACATGCCCTCAATCTCACGTAAATTATCAATGAACCTACCAGGTACAACCACAAATCCGTAAACACAGACACCCTCATAGATATCTTCCTAACCAACCTGCCCTCCAAATACACCTCTGCTGTCTTCAACTAGGATCTCAGCGATCACTGCCTCACTGCCTGCATCCGTAACGGGTGCAGGCAGTGACCGCAGACCCCTCATCACTGTCAAACGCTCCCTAAAACACTTCAGCGAGCAGGCCTTTCTAATCGACCTGGCCCGGGTATCCTGGAAGGATATTGACCTCATTCCGAATATCCCCCGCGATATGCAACTTTTCAGGGAAGTTAGGAACCAATATACACAGGCAGTTTGAAAAATCTAGCCTTTGCTTTCCTAACAGAAATTTGCATCCTGTAGCACAAACTCCAAAAAGTTCTGTGACACTGTAATGTCCATGGAGAATAAGAGCACCTCCTCCCAGCTGCCCACTGCACTGAGGCTAGGAAACACTGTCACCACCGATAAATCCACGATAATTGAGAATTTCAATAAGCATTATTCTACAGCTGGCCATGCTTTCCACCTGGCTACCCCTACCCCGGTCAACAGCCCTGCACCCCCCAGAGCAACTTGCCCAAGACTCCCCCATTTCTCCTTCACCCAAATACAGATAGATGATGTTCTGAAAGAGCTGCAAAATCTGGACCCCTACAAATCAGCCGGGCTAGACAATCTGGACCCTCTCTTTCTAAAATTATCTGCCAAAATTGTTGCAACCCCTATTACTAGCCTGTTCAAACTCTCTTTCGTAACGTCTGAGATACACAAAGATTGGAAAGCTGCCGCGGTCATCCCCCTCTTCCAAGGGAGAGACACTCTAGACTGCTACAGACCTATATATAACTGCTACAAACTGCTACAGACCTATATATATCCTACCCTGCCTTTCTAAGGTCTTCTAAAGCCAAGTCCCACCGTACCTTCTCCGCTATGCAATCTGGTTTCCGAGCTGGTCATGGGTGCACCTCAGCCACGCTCAAGGTCCTAAACGATATCATAACCACAATCGACAAGAGACAATACTGTGCAGCTGTATTCATCGACCTGGCCAAGGCTTTCGACTCTGTCAATCACCACATTCTTATCGACTCAACAGCCTTGGTTTCTCAAATGACTGCCTCGCCTGGTTCACCAACTACTTCTCAGATGGAGTTCAGTGTGTCAAATCAGAGGGCCTGTTGGCCGGACCTCTGGCAGTCTCTATGGGGGAACCCCACAGGGTTCGACTCTTCTCTGTATACATCAATGATGTCACTCTTGCTGCTGGTGATTCTCTGATCCACCTCTACGCAGACGACACCATTCTGTATACTTCTGCCCTTCTTTGGACACACTGTTAACTAACCTCCAGACGAGCTTCAATGCCATACAACTCTCCTGCCGTGGCCTCCAACTGCTCTTAAATGCAAGTAAAACTAAATGCATGCTCTTCAACCGATCGCTGCCCACACCTGCCCACCCGTCCAGCATCACTACTCTGGACGGTTCTGACTTAGAATATGTGGACAACTACAAATACCTAGGTGTCTGGATAGACTGTAAACTCTCCTTCCAGACTCACATTAAGCATCTCCAATCCAACATTAAATCTAGAATCGGCTTCCTATTTCGCAACAAAGCATCCTTCACTCATGCTGCCAAACATACCCTTGTAAAACTGACTATCCTACCAATCCTTGACTTCGGCGATGTCATTTACCTAATAGCCTCCAACACTCTACTCAGAAAATTGGATGCCATCCCATACACTACCCACCACTGCAACCTGTATGCTCTCGTTGGTTGGCCCTCGCTTCATATTCGTCGCCAAACCCACTGGCTCCAGGTCATCTATAAGTCTTCGCTAGGTAAAACCCCGCCTTATCTTAGCTCACTGGTCACCATAGCAGCACCCACTCGTAGCACGCGCTCCAGCAGGTATATTTCACTGGTCACCCCCAAAGCTAATTCCTGCTTTGGCCGCCTTTCCTTCCAGTTCTCTGCTGCTAATGACTGGAACGAACTGCAAAAATCACTGAAGCTGGAGACTCATATCTCCTCACTAACTTTAAGCACCAGCTGTCAGAGCAGCTCACAGATCACTGCACCTGTACATAGCCCATCTGTAAATAGCCCATCCAACTACCTCATCCCCATACTGTTATTTATTTTACTTATTTTTCTCCTTTGCACCCCAGTATCTCTACTCGCACATTCATCTTTTGCACATCTATCACTCCAGTGTTTAATTTCTATATTGTAATTATTTCACCACTATGGCCTATTTATTGCCTTACCTCCCTTATCCTACGTCATTTGCACACAATGTATATAGACTTTTTCTATTGTATTATTGACTGTATGTTTGTTTATTCCATGTGTAACTCTGTGTTGTTGTTTGTGACGCACTGCTTTGCTTTATCTTGGCCAGGTCACAGTTGTAAATGAGAACTTGTTCTCAACTGGCCTACCTAGTTAAATAAATGTGAAATAAAAATTAAATTAAATTGATGCAGCAATATACTCTTGGGCATGTCACCTGAAAATACCTGTGCAGTGACGCTCCCCATCCAACCTGACAGAGCTTGAGAGGATCTGCAGAGAAGAATTGAAGAAACACCCCAAATACAGGTGTGCCAAGCTTGTAGTGTCATACTCAAGAAGACTCGAGGCTGTAATCACTGCAAAAGGTGCTTCAACAAAGTGCTGAGTAAAGGGTCTGAATATTTCAGATTTGTATTTTTTTTATACATTTGTAAATTTCCTAAAAAGCTGTTATCGCTTTGTCATTCTGGGGTATTGTGTGTCGATTGATGAGGGGAAAAAACAATTGAATCAATTTTAGAATAAGGCTGTAACGTAACAAAATGTGGAAAAAGTCAAGGAGCCTGAATACTTTCCAAATCCACTGTATACACAGAGTCATATTCACACACTGAAACCGATAATACATTATAGCCCTACTGACACACATTACTCAATGCTGTATCATGTATTAACTGCCCTTACAAAAAAAGATTTCAGTCAGAGTGCAGTATAACTGCAGTATGCTGCAAATACTGCATCCAAAATACCACAGCTGACTGCAGTTGCTGCAGCTTCAAAACGGCAGTCTCTTTTTAGTAAGGGTGTTTTTTTTGCTTGACTGCACTGACCCACCAAGGTCTAGGCAAGAAGCAAGGAACTCGCAACTATATTTAATGTGTGGGACAAAATTGAGGCTATGATTAAGAAGTTGGAGCTCTTCTCTGTCTGCATTAACAAGGACAACACACAGGTCTTTCCATCATTGTATGATTTTTTTTGTGTGCAAATGAACTCAAGCTTACGGACAATGTCAATGTGATATAGCGAAGCACCTGAGTGAGTTGGGTGCACAATTGCGCTGGTACTTTCCCAAAACGGATGACAGAAACAACTGGATTCGTTATCCCACCATGCCCTGCCTCCAGTCCACTTACCGATATCTGAACAAGAGAGCCTCATCGAAATTGCAACAAGCGGTTCTGTGAAAATTGAATTTAATCAGAAGCCATTGCCAGATTTCTGGAATGGGCTGCACTCAGAGAGAGTATCCTGCCTTGGCAAATCGTGCTGTTAAGACACTGATGCCCTTTGGAACCACGTACCTGTGTGAGTGGATTCTCGGCCCTCACTAGCATGAAAACTAAATACAGGCACAGACTGTGTGTGGAAAATGATTTAAGACTCTCTCCAATACAACCCAACATTGAAGATTTTTGTGCATCCTTTCAAGCACACCCTTCTCATTAACCTGTGGTGAGTTATTCACAATTTTCAATGAACCAATAAAGTTTTATATGTAAGATGGCTAAATAAAGAGTCAAAATATTGATTATTATTATATTATTATTTGTGCCCTGGTCCTATAAGAGCTCTTTGTCAGTTCTCACGAGCCGGGTTGTGACAAAAACTCACACTCATTCTTATGTTTAATAAATGTATCATATAGTGTGTGTGGCAGGCTTACAATGATGGCAAAAAACAACATTTGAGAGTGTGCTGTCCCTGGTGCTAGAGGGGGTACGCAGCTGGAGGTTGAATATTTGAAGGGGTACGGGACTATAAAAAGTTTGGGAACCACTGTTCTAAGGTAACTTTAAGACCGTAGCTAGTGTCAGCCTAAGAGCTCCCATCTAGCTATGGTTCAGCTAAACGTCAACATGTTTATGTGAAGAAAAGGCGCAAATTCTGTGTGAAGAATTCTATGAGAAACAGTGATACACTGAATGAGCAAAAATGATAAATCCCATATTAGTTTTACACATTCAGGCCAACTCACAAGCTGTATTGTGCAAGTAGGCTTACTATTGAAACAGACAAATGAGTCAGAAATTCACAGGTTTCAGATTTCTCTTCCAAGTTTTTACCCTTTTAATTCAAGTGCACAGGCACCTAGCACTGTTTGCAGTAGAGGCTGCTGAGGGGAGGACAGATCATAATTTTTTTGTATTTAACTAGGCAAGTCAGTTAAGAACAAATTCTTATTTACAATGACGGCCTAACCCGGCCAAACCCGGAAGATGCTGGGCCAATTGTACACCGCCCTATGGGACTCCCAATCACGGCCGGTCGTGATACAGCCTGGAATCAAATCAGGGTCTGTAGTGACACCTCTAGCACTGAGATGCAGTGCCTTAGACCGCTGTGCCACTCGGGAGCCCAATAATAACAGCTGAAACGGAGCATTTTTGAACAAATTGCCTTTTGGAACATTCACACATGTGCACACGGCAGTAGGTCTATTTGAAGAAATAATAGTTTATCAACATTTTAAGCTAAATATTCTGATCTGTTCCACCATTTCCACTACGTTGAAATGCATCATGGGGATTAAGAAGTGAGTATACGCAATGCCCACTGATAAATAAGTGGGTATACGCCACGTAGCTGTGTAAACCCTCCACTACACCACTGGTTTGTGCCTACTGGCTTGTGGCTACTGTGATATTTACGTTCAATTTGAGCTGCGGACCAAAAATGACGCTTTGCCAGCCAAGGATGTCATGTGAATTGAAAAGTAGAAATTCCGTTCCTCAGACTCTCTCCTAGTGCAAATAGGGCCTTACACCCACACTGTTAACTGCTCTAACCGTCAGTTACACACTAATATAGTTGTCACCCAGGCCGCCACGGGGTGCCAGAATGCTCTCTGGTTCGCTGGTACATAAAGTGTTGTCTAATCCTGGATAAATGGCTTTTAGGATTGCCCTGCTTTGTCTGGATGTACAGAATTACTGATACAAACAGGAGCACAGGGAACACCAGAAACCACCGCAGCACCGCCATCAATTACAACTAAGGCAAACAGACAGTAGAAGAGTTATGGATGGGCCAACCCAGTTGAGGAGGTACTGAGGAGGTTTGGAACCCATTTTCAGCCTAGTGGATTGATGACCTCAAAGAGCTGCACAGTGCACACACACGCACACACGGTAGAATTAATTGAATGACCTAACAAATAATATCAGTGTAATGATGTTAATCCTAATGTCTAATGTGCATTTACAGTAACCATGTGGAAAATGATCTGCATTACTGGAAACAGAGAAACATAACATAATTATTGATGTAGTATCATTTTCATATGATTAAAACTCATATTAATGCCTTCAATGGTGAATACTACTGATACTGTACACTAATGTATACTGTAGTCTTACCCTAACCCCCTTTCCTGTAACCCCAAAACCCATGCATCGCCCCTTATCCTGCAGCCCTCCCTGTGATCTGGCTCCCTCTAATCCTACCCCCCTTTCTGTTAACTGCACGCACACACACACACACACACACACACACACACACACACACACACACACACACACACACACACACACACACACACACAAACACACACACAGCTCCCTCCTCCACTAGCATCACATCCCTGCCTAATCCTGATAAGAGATACCCCACAGAGAATCACCACACGCCCCGCAAACACATAATCTATTTGGACCCCTCTACCCTTCCCATCTACCCTCCCTCCATCCCAGCCCCTCTCATCCCCTTCTCTCTGTCCTGTCCCCTCCTCCACATCCTGGCTGGTCTTGCAAGTAACTGAGGGGATCAGAACCTCAAGGCCGCATTAAGTGGGGGACTGGGGTGACCTATATCCAAGGCTTTAAATTAAATATGTTCATTGGTAGCACTGATGCTCCTAACTTAGAAAAGTTAGGAGCACCATGAAATGTAGGAGCACCAATAAGATAGATGTTTTAATTGATTGAGATATAGCCTACATTGGGCCTATATGAATCCTACAATTTTTGAAGCACTTCTCCTGAAGAAGATATCACTTTACCTTTTTTTCTGTGCCACCACATGCTGGCATATACTGGTAAAGTTACCAGGTTGTTAGTAGGGCTGCACAATATGTGCAAAATATCTCATTGCGATTTTTCAACCAAATATTGCAATTTCACCTGCAATACTTTAAAAAACTTAGGTGAACTGTTGGAATTATATAAATAGAAAGATTATTCTAATTCTATGGTTGGTGTTGTTGGGCATGACAACAAATAAAAAGGTCAGGAAGGAGTTACGACAGGGTAGGAACATAAGTGATGGTCAGTTTTTCCCATCGGATCCTTTAAAAAAAAAAAATAATACCTTTATTTAACTAGGCAAGTCAGTTAAGAATTCTTATTTACAATGACAGCTTACACCGGCCAAACCCGGACGACGCTGGGCCAATTGTGCGCCGGCCTATTGAACTCCCAATCACAGCCGGTTGTGATAAAGCCTGGATTCGAACCAGGGTGTCGGTAGTGACGCCTCTAACACTGAGATGCAGTGCCTTGGACCGCTGCGCCACTCAGGAGATAGATGTTGCATTTAGGCAAAGATTTTAGAATAGGCCATCTGATTCAGAACATGCCGTTGATTAATATTTAGAAGCAACGTTGAAAGCAGCATCATTCTTGTTGAGTGCATGAATTGACAGCTTGTTGAGAGAATAAATAGCGCCGAGGAACTGTGTTCTTTGCCGATGACACAACAGTGGTAGTAGGCCTGATCACCGACAACAACGAGACAGCCTATAGGGAGGTGGTCAGAGACCTGGCCGCGTGGTTCCAGGACAACAACCTCTCCCTCAACGTGATCAAGACAAAGGAGATGATTGTGGACTACAGGAAAAAGAGGACCGAGCACGCCCCCATTCTCATCGACGGGGCTACAGTGGAGCAGATTGAGAGCTTCAAGTTCCTTGGTGTCCACATCATCAACAAACTATCATGGTCCAAGCACACCAAGACAATCGTGAAGAGGGAACGACAGAACCTATTCCCCCTCAGGAGACTGAAAAGATTTGGCATGGGTCCTCAGATCCTCAAAAGGTTCTACAGCTGCACTATCGAGAGCATCCTGACTGCTTGCATCACTGCCTGGTATGGCAACTGCTCGGCCTCCGACCGCAAGGCACTACAGAGGGTAGTGCGAACAGCCCAGTACATCACCGGTGCCAAGCTTCCTGCCATCCAGTACCTCTATACCAGGCGGTGTCAGAGGAAGGCACTAAAAATTGTCAAAGACTCCAGCCACCCTAGTCATAGACTGTTCTCTCTGCTACCGCACGGTAAGCGGTACCAGAGCACCAAGTCTAGGTCCAAGACGCTTCTAAACAGCTTCTAACCCCAAGCCATAAGTCTCCTGAACATCTAGTCAAATGGCTACCCAGACTATTTGTAGTGCCCCCCCCCCCATCACCCCCTCTTTACACCACGGCTACTCTCTGTTGTCATCTATGCATAGTCACTTTAATAACTCTACCTACATGTACATACTACCTCAACTAACCAGTGCCCCCGTACATTGCCTCTGTATCGGTACCCCCCCTGTATATAGTCTCACTATTGTTATTTTACTGTTGCTCTTTAAAACTAATAAGTAATTATCTCTTATTCTTATCCATTTTTTTTTTTAAATGCATTGTTGGTTGGGGGCTCATAAGTAAGCATTTCACTGTAAGGTCTACACCTGTTGTATTTGGCGCATGTGACTAATACAATTTGATTTGATTTGCTGCCTGCTTGTGTGGCAGGGGGCGGGGCATGGTGTGTGTGGCCCAGGAACTTTTATTGGATTTTCTTTTAGTCGCACTGGTGTGTGTGTGTGTCTGTGTCTTCTATTCTTGTGGGGACCTAAAATCCTCAAAAGTCCCCACAAGGACAGTTAAACAAGGACAATTCTCCCTTGTTGGGACATTTCCCACCTTCCCATGACGACAAAGCCTATTTTAAGCTTAGGGGTTAGGTTTAGGGTTACAATTAGGGTTAATGGTTTGATTTTAGGTCCCCACGAGGATAGAATAACAAAATGTGTGTGTGTGTGTGTGCGCGCACGCATATGTATTAGTTTGTGAGTGTATCCCTGGTGAACTGTGGGCAGGAAATCACTCTACTTCCTGGTTCTGGTTGTACCTAGCGATCACTGGAGGATATTCAGTACCACTAATGAGCAAATTACACACACACACACACACACACACACACACACACACACACACACACGAGACAGCCTACAGGGAGGTGGTGAAGGCCCTCGGAGTGTGGTGTCAGGAAAATAGCAGTAGAGAAGGTAGAAAGTCTTAAGTTCCTCGGTGTACATATCACCGACAAACTGAAATGGTCCACGCACACAGACAGTGTGGTGAAGGGGGCGCAACAGTGGTACTGCATATCCTCCAGTGATCACTAGGTACAACCAGAACCAGGAAATGTAGCTTGTCACCGAAAACCCTCACCTGCATTCTGTCGGGCTATATCACTGCCTGGTACGGCAACTGCACCACCCACAACCGCAGGGCAAACAACCTGCCCCACAGGACACCTACAACACCCGATGTCACAGGAAAGCAAAAAATATCATCAAGGACATCAACTCCCCAAGCCAATACCTGTTCACCCCGCTTCCATCCAGAAGGCGAGGTCAGTACAGGTGCATCAAAGCTGGGACAGAGAGAATGAAAAACAGCTTCTATCTCAAGGCCATCACATTGTTAAACAGCCATCACTAGCACAGAGAGGCGGCTGCCTACCTACGGACTTGATATCATTGGCCACTTTAATAAATGGAACACTAGTCACTTTAATAATGCCACTTTAAGAATGTTTACATATCTTGCATTACTCATCTCATATGTACAGTTGAAGTCGGAAGTTTGCATACACCTTAGCCAAATACATTTAAACTTAGTTTTTCACAATTCCTGACATTTAATCCTAGTAAACATTCCCTGTCTTAGGTCAGTTAGGATCACCACTTTATTTTAAGAATGTGAAATGTCAGAATAATAGTAGAGAGAATGATTTATTTCAGCTTTTATTTCTTTCATCACATTCCCAGTGGGTCAGAAGTTTACATACACTCATTTAGTATTTGGTAGCATTGCCTTTAACAATTATTTACCTTGGGTCAAACGTTTCGGTTGCCTTCCACAAGCTTCCACAACAAGTTGGATGAATTTTGGGCCCATTCCTCCTGACAGAGCTGGTGTAAATGATTCAGGTTTCAAGGCCTCCTTGCTCGCACACGCTTTTTCAGTTCTGCCAACAAATGTTCTATAGGCTTGAGGTCAGGGCTTTGTGATGGCCACTCCAATACCTTGACTTTGTTGTCCATAAGCCATTTTGCCACAACTTTGGAAGTATGCTTGGGGTCATTGTCCATTTGGAAGACCCATTTGCGACCAAGCTTTAACTTCCTGACTGATGTCTTGAGATGTTGCTTCAATATATCGACAAATTTTCCCGCCTCATGATGCCATTTATTTTGTGATGTGCACCAGTCCCTCCTGCAGCAAAGCATCCCCACAACATGATGCCGCCACCCCCATGCTTCACGGTTGGGATGGTGTTGGGTTTTTCCTCCAAACATAACGATGGTCATTATGCCCAAACAGTTCTATTTTTGTTTCATCAGACCAGAGGACATTTCTCCAAAAAGTACGATCTTTGTCCCCATGTGCAGTTGCAACCCGTAGTCTGGCTTTTTTATGGCTGTTTTGGAGCAGTGGCTTCTTCCTTGCTGAGCGGCCTTTCAGGTTATGTATATAGGACTCGTTTTACTGTTGATATAGATACTTTTGTACCTGTTTCCTCCAGCATCTTCACAAGGTCCTTCTTGTTCTGGGATTGATTTGCACTTTTTGCACCAAAGTACGTTCATCTCCAGGAGACGGAACACGTCTCCTTCCTGAGCGGTATGACGACTGCGTGGTTCCATGGTGTTTATACTTGCGTACTATTGTTTGTACAGATGAACGTGGTACCTTCAGGTGTTTGGAAATTGCTCCCAAGGATGAACCAGACTTGTGGAGGTCTACATTTTTTTTCTGCGGTCTTGGCTGATTTCTTTTGATTTTCCCATGATGTCAAGCAAAGAGGCGCTGAGTTTGAAGGTAGGCCTTGAAATACATCCACAGGTACACCTCCAATTGACTCAAATGATGTCAATTAGCCTATCAGAAGCTTCTAAAGCCATGACATCATTTTCTGGAATTTTCCAAGCTGTTTAAAGGCACAGTCAACTTAGTGTATGTAAACTTCTGACCCACAGGAATTGTGATACAGTGAATTATAGGTGAATATAATCTGTCTGTAAACAATTGTTGGAAAAAATACTTGTGTCATGCACAAAGTAGATGTCCTAACCGACTTGCCAAAACTATAGTTTGTTAACAAGACATTTGTGGAGTGGTTGAAAAACGAGTTTTAATGACTCCAAGCTAAGTGTTTGTAAACTTCCGACTTCAACTGTATCCATCACTATCTTGTCTTTACTATCTATTGCATCTTTGCTGCTCTGTCACTGCTCATCCATATATTTTATATTTATATATTCTCATCCCATTCCTTTACTAGATTGTGTGTATTAGGTTTTGTTGTGGAATTTGTTAGATATTAGGTTTTGTTGTGAAATTGTAGATATTACCTGTTAGATACTGCTGCATTGTCGGATCTAGAAGCATAAGCATTTCACTAAACTCGCAATAACATCTGCTAACCATGTGTATGTGACCAATAACATTTGATTTGATACACACACACCCACACACACACACACACGTGCAACTTTTAGTAAAACAAAGAACAAACTCCCAGCAGTCGGTCTCTGGGAAGCGCTCCAAGCTGTCCCTCCTTCCTCCTTTCCCTCCCTCCCTCCATCTTTCCCCTCCCTCCTCCATCATCTGTTCACAGTAAGAGCGGAGACATGTTGAAAGAAAGGCAGAATCAAAGGCTGTGCAGGTCTCTCATTCATCTGCACAGATGTTTACAAACACCCAGCACATGTACCATGCCACACACATACACACAAGACACACAACCCCTGTAACAGACAGGACCTCCAACACGTGTCCTGCAGCTGCATAAACAAATACATATGCACACAATCAAGTTAGAAAATACCACAAAAACATCCTCTAAAACCATGGCTAAGAACACCATGTATATAAAAGTATGTAGACGCTTCAAATTTGAGTATTTGTCGATTTCAGCCACACCCGTTGCTTACAGGTGTATAAAAAAAAATTTGAGCACACGCCATGCAATCTCCATAGACAAACATTGGCAGCAGAATGGCCCATACTGAAGAGCTCAGTGACTTTCAACGTGGCACCGTCCTAGGATGTCACCTTTCCAACGAGTCAGTTCGTCAAAGTTCTGCCCTGCTAGAGCTGCCCCGGTCAACTGCATGTCCATTTGGTGGTAGCATCCGTCTGCCTTTAAGTAGTGCAGACAAGTCTGGGGCAACTGACTGAGTGTCTGAGTGTCTGTCCGTCCACACTGCTCTCGGTCTCATATAACCACTCAAAGCCTGACAAGGTTGAGCAGGAGAGTCTTGTTTATTTTAATTCCAGCAGTAATGTAATACATTGTTATGGAGAGGGAAAAAATGTGGGAAGTTGGGAGGCGACATTCCTGCATCTGGAACCGCTCTGGAGTATGTGCATCCCGCTCCGGATCTTTGCTCTCTCTCCCTCCTTCTTTCTCTCCCTGCTCTTTCTCTCTCCCTCCACTTTCACCAGGATGGAATTCCGTAACCTGATCCTCTGGTTGTCTTTAGTGCAGCTACCAAACACACAAAGATCTGTAGGCACACACACACATGGGTTCAGTGTAGTTGGGCAGTGAGCAATGCCACACTGACCCATATTCACTCAGAGGGAAAATATTTGATGTATTATATTTTACACTGTAGGTGTAAACACATATACCACAAGTACAGCAAATGTCAAGAACACACAAGCGGTGCTGATTTTGTCCCAAAATATGGTCTTAACATTCACATAATAGATTTTCCCCAAACACAAACACTAGTCAGCAGCATGTGAATGGGACAGGGGGCAGGGGGCATGGGGTAGGTACAGGGCAAGGGAGCAGGGAGTGAACACTAGCACCTGGCTCCTGGAGGTTACACATTTAACCTCTTTAACCGCTTTCAGGCTTACACTCTTAGAAAAAAAGGTTATTTGGGGCTCCATATAGAACCTTTTAGTTCTTTGGACGAGATTAAAGAACCCTTTACTAAAAAAGGTTATACAGCGCATTCGGAATGTATTCAGACCCCTTCCCCTTTTTCACATTTTGTTACGTTACAACCTTATTCTAAAATGGATTAAATACAAAAATGTCTTCACCAATCTACACACAATACCCCATAAGGACAAAGCGAAAACAGGTTTTTAGAAATATTTGCAAATGTATTAAAAATGAAAAACTTAAATAGCTTATTTACATAAGTATTTAGACCCTTTGCTATGAGACTCAACATTGAGCTCAGGTGCATCCTGTTTCCATTGATCATCCTTGAGACGTTTCTACAACTTGATTGGAGTCCACCTGTGGTAAATTCAATTGATTGGACATGATTTTGAAAGGGCACACACCTGTCTATATAAGGTCCCACAGTTGACAGGGCATGTCAGAGCAAAATTCAAGCCATGAAGTGGAAGGAATTGTCTGTAGAGCGCCGAGACAGGATTGTGTCGAGGCACAGATCTGGGGATGGGTACCAACTAATTTCTGCAGCATTGATGGTCTCCAAGAACACAGTGGCCTCCATCATTCTTAAATGGAAGATGTTTGGAACCACCAAGACTCTTCATTATTTAGAGAGGCAGAGCTGCATGTGAGCTCTCACATTTTTCAACATGTCTTTTACAAAAGGATAGATTTGGAGTTAGATAAACCTGGACTTTTTGGCAGGGACATATGCAGGATGCTACCCTCCACAGCATGGCCTTCGCTCCAGATCAAAACTCCAAACCTACAACCTAATTTTGGCCAAAATTAACCGGATAGATTACTGCTACCAAGGTTTCCTGTTTCCAAGCTATACGGAGTGTGCTCTAGCAAACAAACAGCAGAGACCTGAGGACACCCTCCAACCTGGAACTGATTGCGTAGTGTTTGGTCTGATGCTACATTGAAAGCCAAGAAGAAAAAGAGAAATTAAAAATAAAGTACATTACAATGATATATTTTACTTTATGGGGACTGAATGCTGAGTTAAGGCTGCCAGGCTTGCTAGGACAGACCAAATACAACTTCAATTAGCACTTTTGTGTGAAGTGAAAGGTGTCGAGGCCTTTGGGCCCAACAGGTGGCAGGAGTCTTTGAAGTCCCCTCCTGCTGTTCAAATCCACTGGCATTTTCTACAAGAAATCTGCCTCCAGAAATAAAAGCTTCTCCCAAGTGGGTGTGACACCTACTCCTGTTGCCTGCTGCACTGCTGTTGGATTCCACCTGGCGACCTGTTCACTGTCTGCCCTGGCCTGTCTCCCCCTGTCTGGTACAGGTACCCCCACCACACTCCCCCCTCTCCCGAGCTTTCGCTCGCCGAGTGACTCTGAACTTACAATGGCTAGCCCCAAGTTGTTATAGATTTAATTTTTTTCTTGTGCATTTTGCTATTTGCCTCATGTCTCCTGCAAGCTTTGGTGACTATGAATTTTCTTTACCCAACCGTGGGACAGACTTTGTTCCAACACTCGGGAATATGACTCTCCATTGGTTACACTGACTTTTGGCCTCCCATCCTTTTCTAACCACCTCTCGCCAGCTTTGTACTCATGTTACCTGATGAAATTGCTGTACAATATGATCTTGTTGCCATCTGATGCAAATTCCGATGTCATAAATCAGCACTGTAGAGCTCTACCTGTCCTATGCTGTGCCTTGATTGTATTACTGTTGATGATATCTGGAAATGTGCTTGTACACCCATCTACTGTTGCTAGCCCCAATTCTGACTTGTGCTCGATCTGCTTCACTGACTTCTGCTCTCGTAAAAGCCTGGGATTTCTGCATGTTAACACTAGAAGCTTATTACCTAAAATGGATCAATTGAAAGTGTGGGTTCATAGCTCCAATACAAATGTGTTGGTTATTACTGAGATGTGGTTAAGGAGAGCGTTTTGAATGCTGATGTTAACCTTTCTGGTTATAACCTTTTTCGGCTAGACAGATCTTCCAAAGGTGGTGGAGTGGCAATCTTTACAAAGGATCACCTTCAGTGCTCGGTTGTCTCTACCAAGTCTGTCCCCAAACAATTTGATTTGCTGGTTTTAAGCAATTATTTAAAAACGTTCAAATAGCTCTTTGTTGACAGTTGCTGGGTGCCATCGTCCTCCATCAGCACCGGCCTGTACCCTACCTGCCCTAAGCTCTTTCCTGGCCCCTTACACTTAGTCAGACATTTTTCCTGCTAGGTGACCTAAACTGGGACATGCTTAAAACCACCTGACCAAGTCCTAAAGCAATGGGACTCCCTAAATCTCTCAGATTATTACCAATCCCACAAGGTATGACTCCAAACACCCAGAAAAGGCTCCTCTCCTTGACATTATCCTCACAAATAATCCTGATAGGTATCAGTCGTGTTTTCTGGAATGAGCTTAGTGATCACTGTTTTACAGCCTGTGTTCGTAATGGCTGATCAGTGAAACGACCTGTCCTGATTTGTAATAGATGCTTGCTAAAAAATGTTATGAGCAAGCCTTCCTTCATGAACTGGCCTCTGTAAAATGGTATAGAATCAGCTTGATCCCCTCTGTCGAAGACGCTTGGATCTTGTTTTTTTATATTTCCAGTGGTATTGTTAACAAATACGCCCCCATAAAGAAAATGAGAATTAAAAACTGGTTTACCCCCTGGTTCAAACGTGATCTTGCAGAGTTACTCCACCTCAATTGCATTTGGCAAATCGCTCGGCACATGCATACTCAGGCTGACTGGCTCTCGTTCAGGCAAATGAGAAATAAGTGCACTCAGGCTATCCGGAAGGTCAAAGTTAGTTACTTTCAGAAGCAGTTCTCTCTGGGTCTAACCCCAAGAAATTCTGGAAAACTGTTAAAGATCTGGATAATAAACCCTCCTCCTCACAGCTGTCCCTTAATGTTGACGATGTGGTTGTTACTGACAAGAAGCACATGGCTGAGCTCTTTAATCACCACTTCATTAAGTCAGGATTCCTATTTGTTTCAGCCATGCCTCCTTGCCAGTCCAACATTTCCTCATCTCCCACCCCTTCTAATACGACTATCCCCGATGCTCCTTCCTATTTGTCCCCCGCTACAAAGTTTCTCCGTGCAGGAAAAAAAAATGTAAATGTAAGTCACTGAGTCCAAGGTGCTAAAGGAGCTCCTGAAACTTGACCCCAAAAAAACATCAGGGTCAACCGTCTGACCCATTCTTCTTTAAGGTTGCTGCCCCTATCATCGCTAAGCCTGTCTCACCTTTTCTGGGGAGGTTCCCATTGCTTGGAAGGCAGCCACGGTTCGTCCTTTATTTAAAGGGGGAGATCAAGCTGATCCTAATTGTTATAGGCCTATTTCTATTTTGCCCTGTTTATCAAAAGTGTCAAACTTGTCAATAATCAACTGACTGGCTATCTTGATGTCTATAGTATTCTCTCAGGTATGCAATCTAGTTTCCGCTCAGGTTATGGATGTGTCACTGCAACCTTAAAGGTCCTGAATGATGTCACCATTGCCCTTGATTCTAAGCAATGTTGTGCTGCTATTTTTATTGACTTGGCGCACGCTTTTGATACAGCTGGCTAAGGAGTATTGATGTTTCTGAGGGGTCTTTGGCACACAACACAGGAGTGGCTTCAGGACAAGTCTCTGAATGTCCTTGAGTGGCCCTGCCAGAGGCCGGACTTGAACCCAATCGAACATCTCTGGAGAGACCATAAAATAGCTGTGCGACGCTCCCCATCCAACCTGGCAGAGCTTGAGAGGATCTGCTGAGAAGAATGGAAAAACTCCCCAAATACAGGTGTGTAAAGCTTGTAGCATCATAGCCAAGAAGACTTGAGGCTGTAATTGTTGCCAAAGGAGCTTGTAAAGGGTCTGAATACTCATGTAAATGGGATATTTCATTATTTTTATACATATGCAACAACAACAAAAATTCTACATTTTTACTTTGTCATTATGGTATGGTCGGTGCAAACACAACCCATCACCTAGTACCACTATTCAAATTTTCAAGCATGGTGGTTGCATCATGTTATGGGTATGCTTGTCATCGGTTTATAAAAATAAACAGAATAGCACTAAGCACAGGCAAAATTCTTGAGGTAAACCTGGTTCAGTCTGTTTTCCAACAGACACTGGGAGAAAAATGCACTTTTCAGCTAGACAATAACTTAAAACACAAGGACAAATATACACTGGAGTTGCTTACCAAGACGACATTGGATGTTCCTGAGTGGCCTAGTTGCAGTATTGACTTAAATTGGCTTAAAAGCTGTTGGAAGAGTTGAAAATGGCTGTCTAGCAATAATCAACAAACCAACTTGACAGAGCTTGAAGAATTAAAAAAATAATAATATACAAAACATTGTACAATCCAGGTGTGCAAAGCTCGTAGAGACTTATCCAGAAAGACCCACACATGTAATCGCTGCCAAATGTGATGACATGTATTGACTCAGGGGTGTGAATACTTATGCAAATTTGATATTTCTGCATTTAATTTAGAATTAATTAGCAAAAAATTCTAAAAACATGTATTTACTTTGCAACGTTGTTGCTGAGGTCTGATTGGCAAACAGCACGGTTCATATAAACCTGTGCTGTTGCAACGTAAACGCTACTGTAGCTAGAATGAGAAAAAGAAAGAAATAATGTGTTTCATAAAAGCAGACACTCTTAAAACCTGTTGGGGTGTAGGGGCAGTATTTTCACAGCCGGATGAAAAAACGTACCCAAATTAAACTGGTTACTACTCTTGCCCTGAAACTAGAATATGCATATTATTAGTAGAATTGGATAGAAAACACTGAAGTTTCTAAAACTGTTTGAATGGTGTCTGTGAGTATAACAGAACTCATATGGCAGGCAAAAACCTGAGAAAAATCCAACCAGGAAGTGGAAAGTCTAAGAATTGTAGTTCTTCTTTTGATTCTCTATCAAAACTACAGTTTCTGTGGGGTCACGCTGCACTTCCTAAGGCTTCCATTGGCTGTCAACAGCCTTCAGAAAGTTATTTCAGCATTCTCTTGTCACTGGGCAGATAATAGGAGCTCAGTCAATCAGTGGACTGCCTGTGGACAAAGGGATTGGATATGTGCAGTGCGCCGTTCCATCTTTTTCTTCTTGAATGGATATGCTATTGTCCGGTTGGAATATTATCACAATTTTACGTTAAAAATACCATAAAAATTGATTTTAAACAGCGTTTGACATGCTTCTAAGTACGGTAATGGAACATTTGGACTTTGTCTCTGGTACCACGCTCGCGCGTTATGCCTTTGGATAAGTGATCTATACGCACGAACAAAAGGGAGGTATTTGGACAAAAATATGGATTATTTCGAACAAAAACAACATATCTTGTGGAAGTAGCAGTCTTGAAAGTGCATTCTGACGAAGATCAGCAAAGGTAAGACAATATTTCTAATACTAATTCTGAGTTTAGGTTGCCCCGAACTTGGCGGGTGTCTGTATAGCTTGCTGTGATGGTTGAGCTATGTACTAAGAATATTGAAAAATGTGCTTTCTCCGTAAAGCTATTTTAAAATAAGACACAGCGGTTGCATCCAGGAGTAGTCTATAATTCTTTAAATAATTGTTATATATTTTGTCAACGTTTATGATGAGTATTTTTGTAAATTGATGTGCACATTCACCGGAGGTTTTGGTGGGAATACATTTTCTGAACATCACGCGCCAATGTAAAATGCTGTTTTTGGATATAAATATGAACTTTATCGAACAAAACATACATGTATTGTCTAACAATGTCCTAGGAGTGTCATCTGATGAAGATCGTCAGGTTAGTGCTTCATTTAGCTGTGTTTTGGGTTTTATTGACACATGTCCTTGCTTGGAAAATGGCTGTGTGATTATTTTTGTCTATGTACTCTCCTAACATAATCTAATGTTTTGCTTTCGCTGTAAAGCCTTTTTGAAATCGGACAATGTGGTTACATCAAGGAGAAGTGTATGTTTGAGAAAGTTGAATTATGACATTTTGTTGTTTTGAATTTGCCGCCCTGATATTTTACTGGCTGTGTCCCACAGGTGGGACGCTAGCGTCCCACGTAGCCCATAGAAGTTAAACCCTTCTTCCATAAAAAAATTACCCGCTAGAACTGATGTACGTCAACAAAATAACTGCGACAAACGCACTGGAAAACCGTTTAAAATCAACTTTGGGCGCACTAGAGCGCGTTAGATAAATTCACTTGGAAGAGGTGTGCCAACTTTGCTTATGGAAAACCGTATCAAGCGAGTTAAGGGATTTGCGCATGCTCAGTTGTTGGGTCTCGAGCGGAAATTTGAAATGGAACTCCTTTGCGTGCTTCTGTTACGGGAAAAGTTCCCAATGAAACTGACATTAAAAATGTGGAGAATGATACATTTGCATCTATGCTATTGTAGGCTACTGTAGCCTGCATTTGATGCGATATCACTGGAGTCATTGCAAATCAATTTGTGCCACTTGTGTAGACTACCTGGACCTGGCGAACAGATTTAATAAACCAATAACTTCAGTTTATTGCTGCTGTAGCCTTTATTATTCAGTTATTCATGTTTAGTTAATTAAATTGGAAGTTATGAATTGTGATCATGGTCGCAGCTTACCGCAATTGCGATCAGCTCAGCTGTTGTTACAATGGCTGCATTAGATTGTTGGTAACAGTCCGTCAGATTAGGCTACAAGCTAATTCAGTTCATGTTATTAACGCATCCTCAGTAGCCTATTCCAGCATGAACCTATAGGCTACTGGGCAACACAAACACTTCCTACCTCGAAATTGCCTCAAGTTGAAGAAATGACAAGTCAATCACCAAAATAGGCCTAATCATTTACATTATCCATTTAGAACGGTTTGTTTAACATCTGGCACAGAATAAGCCACGATTGCCAGAAAATAACATTTGTTTTTTGAAGCTCGTCAAAGTGTTTCCTGCGCCGAGAATTCGAGGTCCAGTCCAACTTTCATAACTCAAACTCTCCATGCGCAAAATTAATTTATTTACAAATCGATAGCAATCAAACTAGTTCATTTTCCAGCAATGGATGTTGATTTCTGGAGTTTAATAAGGGCAAGGTATATTTTCTCATGATATATGCAAATTCCTTTTACTTCACGTTAGCTCGCAATAAAAATGATTTTGATGGAAAAACAAATTTTGCTTCTTACGTCGCTACAAGTTAAGTCAACATTCTTATTTAATTCAGTATTGTAAAGAAGTCTGCCAGAGTTGACGTGGGCCATCATTCAAACACAGTGCATATTTCCAAACTGTTTGCATATAATTACACTAAATTCTATGCTGATATTCTTTTGTCCATTACTCAATTATATTCTTAGCTCAATATTACTATTTAATAGTAGTAGCAACAATTCATAAATGGCATCATGTAGGGTTCTATATGGAACCATTTTGGTTCAGTAAAGAACCTCTAGGGTTCTGATCAAAGAACCCTATAAAAGGGTTCTTTGATTCTATAAGGAACCTTTTTTCTAAAAGTGTAGGCGCCCCGTTAACTGTCTTGGCATTGACCAGGCACAGTGACACTGCCATCCACTCACACCCAGTACATACAACCACATGAAGTACTACTGAAGTACATTTATGATGCTGCTTATATCAATAACTAAGTCCTCTGACTTTCTGGGTTTATAGCAAAGGTTACCAACCAGAGCTTGATCCTATTTTAGCAGTGGTGTGAATCTTTAATTTAATTCAACAACAATATGACACACTATCAATACACAGTTAAACAATACATTACAGCTGCACCCATATCTATCACTGCAATGCCCCAGCAAACCTCGTGCTCTGTCACTTCAATTATTGTGCAAGAGAGATCCTTCCTATGCAGGCAGAAAATAAATCCCATAAAGTAAGTTTCTTTACACTGTGGGCGCATATGTGACATGGTGTGTTGCTTATGCCCTGAGGGCAGTGTGTATATGAAACTACGTGGCGTATGTCTGTCTCTACAGTAAATATATCATAAGTGATTGCATAATAGTGCTCTATGTAAACCAACGTGTGTGTGTGTGTGTGTGTGTGTGTGTTGCACTGACTAATTCAGCACTACAGTAAGCGTTGAGAACAGGCTGGCACAGCATACGGACACTGCAGAGCGGGTATGATGACTGAGCATGTATGCCGTGGCGTGCTATGCACCCAAAGCCTCATAGGCTGCGTGGGCACCCTCTCTCTCACACTCTCCTCCTCCTCCTCCTCTGCAGTGATCTAGGGCTTGGCTAAAGTCTGCATCCTTTAACTTTACTGCATTCAAACATGAAGGTTGAGGGAGGGAATGAGACTCTCTCTCTCTGTGTGTGAGAGCGAGAGAGAGACTCTTACCGCATTTAAATGGGAAGGACAAGGACAGAATGACACTACCACCACTCACTCTATATCAAGCGTGCATAAACACACACACTGACTCCCACTGCCACAAAAAAAAACGAACTATGCACACGTGTAGCCCAACAACAGCAAGAATTTAAGTGACATCGAGAGCAACTGACACCATGCATGGTGCTTCATCGCTGTAATCAAAGAGAAACACTGTCCGAAGTCACCTGCAGTTAACTCAGAGGTGTTTTATAGACCATCTGTGACTATCTTTCCTATGGGGTGTGCAATTTACAGAATTGACAGTATTCTGTGGGATATTGTATTATTGTTTACATAGCCGATCAGTCTTTGAGATTCATAAAAATGTGATAATAAGGAAGTTGGAACACACACCTTATTTGTGCATATTCTAATCATAATCAGTGCCTGGTACCATGAAGAGGAAGTTTAAGTCATTTTGTTAGAATATCAGTCAGTTATAATGTCATTGTGTACGTCTATATTAGAACCTTTAGACGGCCCCCTTCTTGGACTGCCACTCATCTGACACGTCCCCTTGCTCTCTCTCTCTGTCTGGCTCTCTGTCTGTCTCTCCGTCTCTCTGTCTGTCTGTCTCCGTCTCTACACACACACACACACACACACACACGACCCTACGCGCACTGGCAGACTAACTGGATAAATAAATAATTTCCTGTCGAATCGTTTCTTCAACCCACAAGTCTTTGTTTCGGGCGGTTTCAAAGGACTCCTTGCCATGGCAATAAATGGCAATTGACGTAGATACAGCATGAACTCACAACCGAATGCGTATGAGAGAATAGCACAATATCCCTCGCATTGTTTAGAACCCTATTGCGGTATTTGGTAGCCTATGTCAAGTGAAGCCTACTTGCGATATCCAGCACAGAAAAGCAAAGCAATAAAATAAGGACACTCGTATAACGTTAATGTTTTGCACTTTAACACATTGCAGGCAACCTCTGTCTGGATGTCAGAATTCCGGTTGTTACAACGTTAACATCTGTTACAACGTTAACTCCATTGGTTTAATAAAGCACTGACACGTGTAGCCTGTACATTAAGATAGCAGACTTGGATGTACTATAGACTATGTGAATTCTATTAATAGGCTAGAGTTCGTCTTTAACTTACCCAAACTGCCGGCGAAACCGTCCATTTCTGGGAGAAATAGCCGAGCAGACGCCGATAGATATTCCTGTTATGACGGGTCCTATTCTGCAGTCGTTTCCAGTCCTGTATTTGGCAAGTAGTGGGATGTCGGCCTCTATGCGGGCTACCCAGACAGGCGGTCAAGGCGGAGATTTCTCAAGCCAACTGTTCTCGCAGTGGTCGCGGCCGTCTCGTAGCAAACTTGGGCTCTGCCGAGTCGCAGTGAATTGTCAGTCCGGAGCAACACCGTGGTTCTCTGGCCAGTTAATCACGCTCTCTTGCTCGACTCCACGATCGTACACCTCCGCCGGGGGAGGGAGGATAGGGTTTCCACTAGTTACCACCGTCACAACGTCAGTATGGTCCGTTAGGCTATCGTAAAAATTCATCAAAACTAAAATGAGCTTTTTGGTCTTAATTCAAGGTTAGGGTGTGGTTATCAGTGTGGTTAGGTTTAAAATCACATTTTGAGAAGATTCGTTTTAGAAATAAACGAGGTTTATGACCTTCTGGCTGTGGTAACTAGGAACGACCGGAGGATAGGCAGAGTTTATCAGACTCCGCCCGCTTTGGCACGGCTTGCTTCCCTTCCAGACCGGAGCCGAGTGGCTAACTGGCGCGCCTCAATTTGACACACAGCTGAGTGTAATACTGTTTGTGTAATGGCGTTTTTCTTAATCGCATACAAGCGTTTTTTAGGTCAGTGATGGGCAACTGGCGGGCCGAACTCCCTTTTCTTTTTTTGCTACCCGGTCGGGGTCTCAATATACTGTTGGCAGTGGAAGCTGCTGAGTGTAGAACGGCTCATAATAATGCAGGGAACAGAGTAAATGGAATTGGCATCAAACACCTGGAAACCATGTGTTTGATGTATTTGATACCGTTCCACAAACTCCGCTCCAGTCGTTACCACGAGCCCGTTCTCCCCAATTATGGTGCCACCAACCTCCTGTGCTGTTGAGAGTTAGAAAAGTAAGATGCACAAGGCGCAATTTAGACATTTCGGTTGTTGCTGAGGAACTAGAAGCAGAGCTGCCATATCTGTCGGCGCCATCTAAAACCCGCTTGTGCATCAGCAGTTTTTCTCTTATTATTTCAGTCACTGACAGTCACTCAATTGGCCCATGTCAGCTAACAATTTTTAGTCTTGTCAGCTATCTAAACGTGTAGTAATCATGGTTGAATCAACGACCAAGACTGTCAGTGAACACATGCATCTATTTTGAATCTAAGCTAGCAAAGTAAGTTAGTCTATCATTTAAAAAATCCCAGTGAACAAAATATTTTCTTTGCAGTCACTAATGATGATCAAAATACAACTATCAAAAGGTGCAGATGTATGAGAAATTATTCTCCTTTGATGCATATTTCACAAAACAATTGAAATGGGTTATAATTCAGTTAATTAAGATTATTTGTATATGCATTATAAACCATCAATAAATAGTGTTTGCCAAACAGTAAGCCAATATTTACCTTTAGTTATTAACCATTTATAAATGCACTTACAAATGATTATAAGATTAACCCATCCGTATCATCATGCAACCTTATATTCAATAGTTGCACAGTTGAACAATAGTTATTTTCACTTTTGGTTGTGAAGCATTGGCGCCGTCCCAGGAACAGAAGAGGTTGGTTTTCATGTGTCTTCACCCACCTTTGAAACCCTGATGCCCTGGCCAAATTTACATACAGGACGTTATTCAATCATCATTCCTAACATTTTACCCCTTACCAGATTATATCAACACACATCACTTTTCTGTGGTAGTCCAAGTATGGTGAACACTCCTGTGTGAAATGGTAACCGTAATACCTTTGTGTTGGTGAAACAGTGGAGGTATCCTCTTACAACGTTGAATGTTTTGGTCTTCACACCCACCATTAATTGACTGAACATGTTTAACAAAGTGTTAAATCTTCTCTTGTGTATGTAGTGATGGGTGCTCAATACTGACTATAAGTATGTCTATGCTCTGAGTGAACTCTCAAATCATCTGTAAATAATTTACTCACATGTGTAACTGCTAAAGGTATACCTTATTTTAAAGTGACAGACCTATTAACATTTAACTGAGTTATCAACATCTATAAACGCTAAAATGATACCTTAAATGTGGGACCCCGCCAACAGCCAGTGAAATACCAGAGCGCCAAATTCAAAACAACAAAAATCTCATAATTCAAATTTCTCACATATACAAGTATTATACACCATTTTAAAGATAGACTTCTCGTTAATCCAACCACAGTGTCCGATTTCAAAAACACTTTACGGCAAAAGCATAGCATTAGATTATGTTAGGACAGCACCTAGACAAGAAAAACCACACAGCCATTTTCCAAGCAAGGAGATGCGTCACAAAAACCAGAAATACAGCTATAAAATGAATCACTAACCTTTGATGATCTTCATCAGATGGCACTCGTAGGACTTCATGTTACACAATACATGTATGTTTTGCTCGATAAAGTTTATATTTATATCCAAAAACCACATTTTACATTGGCGTGTAATGTTCAGAAATGTTTTGCCTCCAAAAACTTCCGGTGAATGAGCACATCAATTTACAGAAATACTCATCATAAACTTTGATAAAAGATACAAGTGTTATGCACAGAATTATAGATAAACTACTCCTTAATGCAACCGCTGTGTCAGATTTCAAAAAAGCTTTACGGCGAAAGCACACTTTGCAATAATCTGAGTACAGCGCTCAGACATCAAAACAAGCCATACAGATACCTGCCATGTTGTGGAGTCAACAGAAGTCAGAAATAGCATTATAAATATTCACTTACCTTTGATGATCTTCATCGGAATGCAATCCCAGAAATCCCTGTTCCACAATAAATGTTCGTTTTGTTCGATAAAGTTCATCTTTATGTCCAAATACCTCCATTTTGTTTGCGCGTTTAGTCCAGCACTCCAAATTCACTAAGCACGCGAGTTTAGTCCAGACGAAAAGTCTAAATAGTTACATTACAGTTCATAGAAACATGTCAAATGATGTATAGAATCAATCTTTAGGATGTTTTTATCATAAATATTCAATATTCCAAACGGACAATTCCTTTGTCTTTAGAATTGAAAGGAAAGGCAGCTCGCTCTCACAGCCACGCGCATGATTGAGCTCATGCCAATTTTCCATACACCTGACTGAATCATCTCTTATTCTCTCCCCATTCACAGTAAAAGCCTGAAACAACATTCTAAAGACTGTTGACATCTAGTGGAAATCAGTCAGGTTTCAAGGCTGGTCATTCAACTGAGACTGCTCTTCTCTGTGTCACGGGGGCTCTCCGCACTGCTAAAGCTAACTCTCTCTCCTCTGCTCTCATCCTTCTAGACCTATCTGCTGCCTTTGATACTGTGAACCATCAGATCCTCCTCTCCACCCTCTCCGAGTTGGGTATCTCCGGCGCGGCTCACTCTTGGATTGCGTCCTACCTGACAGGTCGCTCCTACCAGGTGACGTGGCGAGAATCCGTCTCCACACCACGTGCTCTCACCACTGGTGTCCCCCAGGGCTCAGTTCTAGGCCCTCTCCTATTCTCGCTATACACCAAGTCACTTGGCTCTGTCATATCCTCACATGGTCTCTCCTATCATTGCTACGCAGACGACACACAATTAATCTTCTCCTTTCCCCCTTCTGATAACCAGGTGGCGAATCGCATCTCTGCATGTCTGGCAGACATATCAGTGTGGATGACGGATCACCACCTCAAGCTGAACCTCGGCAAGACGGAGCTGCTCTTCCTCCCGGGGAAGGACTGCCCTTTCCATGATCTCGCCATCACGGTGGACAACTCCATTGTGTCCTCCTCCCAGAGTGCTAAGAGCCTCGGCATAACCCTGGACAACACCCTGTCGTTCTCCGCTAACATCAAGGCGGTGACCCGATCCTGTAGGTTCATGCTATACAACATTCGCAGAGTACGACCCTGCCTTACACAGGAAGCGGCGCAGGTCCTAATCCAGGCATTTGTCATCTCCCGTCTGGATTACTGCAACTCCCTGTTGGCGGGGCTCCCTGCCTGTGCCATTAAACCCCTACAACTCATCCAGAACGCCGCAGCCCGTCTGGTGTTCAACCTTCCCAAGTTTTCTCACGTCACCCCGCTCCTCCGCACACTCCACTGGCTTCCAGTTGAAGCTCGCATCTGCTACAAGACCATGGTCCTTCATACGGAGCTGTGAGGGGAACGGCACCTCCGTACCTTCAGGCTCTGATCAGGCCCTACACCCAAGCAAGGGCACTGCGTTCATTCACCTCTGGCCTGCTGGCCCCCCTACCTCTGCGGAAGCACAGTTCCCGCTCAGCCCAGTCAAAACTGTTCGCTGCCCTGGCACCCCAATGGTGGAACAAGCTCCCTCACGACGCCAGGACAGCGGAGTCAATCACCACCTTCCGTAGACACCTGAAACCCCACCTCTTTAAGGAATACCTGGGATAGGATATAGTAATCCTTCTACCCCCCCCCCCCCCCCAAAAAAAAAGGATATAGATGTGGTTGTACCACTGGATATCATAAGGTGAATGCACCAATTTGTAAGTCGCTCTGGATAAGAGCATCTGCTAAATTACGTAAATGTAAGCCTTAGGATGTGCAATATGACCCCACAGACACTGTATATTGGATAGGCATTCACTTGAAAAACTACAAACCTCAGACTTCCCACTTCCTGGTTGGATTTTTTCTCTGGTTTTTGCCTGCCATATGAGTTCTGTTATACTTACAGACATCAATCAAACAGTTTTAGAAACTTCAGAGTGTTTTCTATCCAAATCTACTAATTATATGCATATTCTAGCAGGCATTTTACTTTGGGAATGCTTTTCATCCAAGCTACTCAATACTGCCCCCCTTTCCTAGAGAAGTTTTAAAGTGGCAATCCACTGACCATTAACAAATGACTTACCAACATATATAAAGGCTGAAAGATATACCTTTAAAGGTTGTGGAAACCTACTGACCATTTATTAACGAGTTAGTCCTACCAATATTTATAACTTCTAAAAATATACCTTAAAATAAAGTGGAAACCTTCTGGCCATTTATTAATGTGTTGCAAACATTTATAAGCACATATAATCTCCTCAAACATGCAATACGTAGTAAGAACAAAATGTAATTTAATAGAAACATACATTGGGAATTTGAATTGTAGCGACTCAAATCTGTAGCCTATCATTGGTCTAGTGAGTAGCCTAGCTAATTCAGATGAACTCCCCTTTTTTTAACATTACAAGTCAGAATAGAAATTCACAACAGATGAACTATTTAAAACACAACATAGGGTCTCATGGTCCCCTTCTCTGTCTTCATCTGTTTGTTTCTTGTTAAGCATTTTCCCATCCTGGAGTCTGATACTTTATGGGAATCTATGGGAGAGAAGAGACATTTATGACAATTTAGCATAGACACTACTATAATCATTATCATGCTTTCCACAATTTAAGTTTAGCTAGTTTTGTTAATAGATAGCTAGTGTTTAACATTACTTGCTAACACTAATAGCTAGCTACCACAGATTAAAGAGGTTAGCTAGTTATCAACATTTTTGCTAATACACTAACTAGCCAGCTAGCTGGTTAGATAGTATGTTAGTCTTAAAATTGGACCCACTAGTGTGCTGACAAAGGATGCTAGCTAGCTAACTTACCAGTTACCTGCTAGAGACAGTACCTGAGTTCAGAGGTTAGATAACTAGCTAGCTAGCGTGCTAATCCCAAAAAAGGTAGCTAAACAAATAGACAGGTTGGTTGTTTAGCAACAAAAACATGGGCAGTACAGATGGGGTTGGCTTAGATTGTTGACAACTTGTAAGCAAAATTTTGTCTCCAATGTTTATTGAAACCATAAACACATTTACACAATAAGCACTTTCTCCAATACATCGTTATAGTCCTTGGTTAGCTAGCTAGCGGATGTTAGCCATATTAGCAATGACATGAAATCAGTCAAAACACTTCAAAACAAGACATGATATCAATAACAAGATGAAACGAGATGAAACGATCCACATAAGATTCCCCACATGGGAGTATCTTCACATTCTTCTTAGCAATCTGGCCATCCAGAATCACAACAACACGCTGACTTCTGCCCCATTGAAGCGTGCACATTGTTTTTGTGACGTTATCAGTTTACCCATCTATTGAATGGAAATGTAGTTATCTTGCTGGCAGCTAACGTTTTCTAGCTAGTGAGCGAAGCTAATTAGCCAGCAAATGTGATATAGTTAGCTAACTAAATCGATCATCCCAAAGATTATCGCGTGCTGGCAAAATTTCGATATAAAAAAATAATAAATACGTTTTAGGTTTTGCCTAATTCTAGCTAGCTAGCTAACCTTTCCTAGGTAGCTAGGTAGGACAGAGGCAAAGATATTTACAACTAACCCAAAATATACTTATCCAAAAAAGTTAATTTGTGTCACTTACAGTGGAAGCAAATTAAGCATAGTGGACAAGCAAGGAGGTCCGCAAAGCCCAGCACGAGCTAGCGAGACCTTATTGGCGTGTTGTAGCATGAATTTGCATATTTCCGTTAGGGAATACCTTCTCTGTGAAATGCGTGTGTGCACAAAATTAATTAGACCTTGCACTCTTTCTAAACAAAGTATATTTTTGGGGGGGCGCAAAGCGTCAAGTCTATAAAACTTGTATTGAGATCCGATGTTTCATCGATGAGCAAATTAGCAGAATGTCAGCCTAATTTCAACTAGTTCCATCCTCTCCCACTACCCACGACTGAACTTCCTCTCACTACCATATTTGGTGGTGAGAAAACGTTCTAAATGGATGCTTCAGCTTTATAGCCCCTGTGACGTGTCTGGATTAGTCCAAACGTTAGTTTGCTAGCTACAGAATTGCATAGACAATGTACCCTCTCTCCTCTGTCAACATTGTTATCTTGTGAACAACATTTCTTTCACATAATCTCTTCTGTCCGGCCTTTGCACACTTCTCATAGCCACGTCCATCCTGATTCTTCTTCAATGAGGTTTCACGGAGGTTGACGTCCCAAAAATATTGCATTATCGCCACCAACTAGATTGGGGTATGAATCCCTTATACTTTGTGTGGAAAAGGGGAAAAAGGGAAAACATTTGAAATAAGTAAACAAATAGACTACCATCTTAACCACCACTCATTAAAAACCCACCACCCTACTCCACTATTTATCGCATTGTGCAGACCATGGACCACTGGGAGAGACAGGAAGTCTCTCCAGTGCCTCGACCAGCGCAACAGGGGTTACCTCTACCCGTCCCTCCTCGATCCAGTCCCAGTGGGATGCGTCTCTCCCTTCCCAGGGAGTATGATGGGACGGCAGCACGGTGCCAGGGGTTCCTATTACAGCTGGACCTATACCTGGCCACTGTTCACCCAGCTCCCTCGGGAAGGGAGAGGGTGTCTGCCCTCGTCTCATGCCTCTCGGGGAGAGCTCTGGAGTGGGCAAATGCCGTGTGGGGAGAAGGAGCCGCGGCATTGGACCACTTCGAGGAATTCACCCGCTGCTTCCAGGCCGTCTTCGACCATCCACCCGAGGGTAGAGCGGCGGGGGAACGGCTCTTCCACTTGAGGCAGGAGACGAGGAGCGGAAGAATTACGGACCTCGCCCTGGAATTCCAGACCTTGGCCACCGGAGCAGGATGGAACGCCATGGCCTTTATCGATCACTACCAATGCAGCCAGCACGAGGACGTCCGACGGGAGTTGGCCTGCAGGAATGCCACCATCACTTTTGACCAACTGGTTGATCTGTCCATCCGATTGGATAACCTGCTGGTCACCCGCGGACGTCCAGAGAGGGCTCTGTCGGTTCCATCTTCCAGCACCCCCGCTCCGGTGCCCATGGAGCTGGGAGGGGCTGCGCTTAGGGAGGCTGGAGGAGGGGCCGTCACATGCACCATCTGTGGCCACAGAGGGCACACTGCCGGTCGGTGCCGGGTTGGTTCCTCTGGGAGTTGAGGCAGCAGGCAGGGCACTCTGGCGTCTCCCCAGGTGAGTCTGCACCACTCTCATCCAGAGTCCTCTGTTGTCCACCTGTTTGTACCTGTTTGTTTTCCTGAGTTTTCCCCGCATTCCCAGCATAAGGCGCTCGTCGATTCAGGCGCGGCTGGGAATTTTATCGACAGAGCGTTCGCCCTTAGTTTAGGGATCCCCATTATTCCTGTGGTTAGACCTTTCCCGGTACACGCTCTGGATAGTTGACCATTAGGGTCCGGGCTAATCAGGGAAGCCACCATCTCCCTGGCCATGGTGACGCAGGGGGGTCACAAGGAGAAAATCAGTCTCTTCCTCACTGACTCTCCTGCATTTCCCGTGGTGCTAGGCCTTCGATGGTTAGCTCATCATGACCCCACCATTTCATGGCAACAGAGGGCTCTCACGGGGTGGTCGCGAGATTGCTCAGGGAGGTATGTAGGGGCTTCCGTTGGTGCTACCACAGTGGACCAGGTCTACCAGGTCTACACCGTGCGCACTCCCCCAGAATATGCCGATTTGGCTCTCAGAAGGCGACTCAATTACCACCCCATCGACGGGGGGATTGTGCGATAAATCACCTGGTAGACGCTTCACTTCCCAGGAGTCACATGTATCCCCTGTCGCAAGCGGAGACGGCGGCTATGGAGACATATGTCTCTGAATCCCTGCGTCAGGGGTACATTCGGTCCTCCACCTCACCCACCTCCTCGAGTTTCTTTTTTGTGAAGGAGGGAGGTCTGCGCCCGTGCATTGACTATCGAGGACTCAATCAAATCACTGTGAGGTACAGTTACCTGCTACCTCTCATCGCCACAGCGATTGAGTCAATGCACGGGGCGTGCTTCTTCACTAAACTGGATCTCAGGAGCGCATACAACCTGGTGCGTATCCGGGAGGGAGACGAGTGGAAGACAGCGTTTAGTACCACCTCAGGGCATTATGTGTACCTCGTCATGCCGTACGGGTTGATGAATGCTCCATCAGTCTTCCAATCCTTTGTGGACGAGATCTTCAGGGACCTGCACGGGCAGGGTGTAGTGGTGTATATCGATGACATTCTCATATACTCCCCCTACACGCTCCGAGCATGTGTCCTTGGTGCGCAGGGTACTTGGACGACTGTTGGAGCATGACCTGTACGTCAAGGCTGAGAAATGCCTGTTCTTTCAGCGGGCCGTCTCCTTCCTAGGGTGTCGCATTTCCACATCACGGGTGGAGATGGTGAGTGACCACATTTCAGCCGTGCGTAATTGGCCGACTCCCACCACGGTTAAGGAGGTGCAGCGGTTTTTAGGGTTTGCCAATTACTACCGGAGATTTTACTGGGGTTTTGGCCAGGTGGCTGCTCCCATTACCTCACTGCTGAAGGGGGGTCCTGTACATCTGCAGTGGTCGGCTGAGGCAGACAGGGCTTTTGGGCATCTAAGAGCTCTGTTTACCTCGGCTACCGTGCTGGCCCTTCCGGATCCCTCTTTGGCGTTCATAGTGGAGGTGGACGCGTCCAAGGCTGGGATAGGAGCTGTGCTCTCTCGGCGCTCGGGCACGCCACCAAAGCTCCGTCCCTGTGCTTTCTTCTCGAAGAAGCTCAGCCCGGCGGAGCGGAACTATGATATGGGGGACCGGGAGCTGTTGGCTGTGGTTAAAGCTTTGAAGGCGTGGAGACATTGGCTTGAGGGGGCTAAACACCCTTTTCTCCTCTGGACTGACCACTGCAACCTGGAGTACATCCGGGCAGCGAGGAGACTGAATCCTCGTCAGGCAAGGTGGGCCATCTTCTTTACCCGTTTTGTGTTTACCCTGTCCTACAGACCAGGTTCCCAGAATATGAAGGCAGACGCACTGTCCCGGCTGTATGACACAGAGGAGCGGCCCATGGATCAGACTCCCATACTCCCGGCCTCCTGCCTGGTAGCGCCGGTCGTGTGGGAGCTGGACGCGGACATTGAGCAGGCGTTGCGTACAGAGCCCGCTCCCCTCCAGTGTCCCGTCGGGCGTCTGTACATTCCGTCTGCTGTCCGTGACCAGTTGATCTATTGGGCCCACACGTCACCCTCCTCTGGCCATCCAGGGATCGGTCGGATGGTGCGCTGTCTGACTGGGAAGTACTGGTGGCCCACCTTGGCAAAGGACGTGAGAGTTTATGTTTCCTCCTGCTCGGTGTGCGCCCAGTGCAAGGCTCCTAGGCACCTGCCCAGAGGTAAGTTACACCCCTTACCCGTTCCACAACGGCCGTGGTCGCACCTGTCGGTAGATTTCCTGACCGATCTTCCTCCCTCACAGGGTAACACCGCGATCCTGGTCGTTGTGGATCGAGTCCTGTCGTCTCCTCCCTTTGCTCGGTCTCCCTACAGCCCTACAGACTGCGGAGACCTTGTTTACACACGTCTTCCGGTACTACGGGGTGCCTGAGGATAGTGTCTGATCGGGGTCCCCAGTTCACATCAAGGGTCTGGAAGGCGTTCATGGAATGTCTGGGGGTCTCGGTCAGCCTTACTTCAGGTTTTCACCCCGAGAGTAACGGGCAGGTGGAGAGAGTAATCCAGGATGTGGGTAGGTTTCTGAGGTCCTATTGCCAGGACCGGCCGGGGGAGTGGGCAGCGTTCGTGCCCTGGGCAGAGATGTCCCAGAACTCACTCCGCCACTCCTCCACTAACCTCACCCCCTTCCATTGTGTATTGGGGTATCAGCTGGTTCTGGCTCCTTGGCATCAGAGTCAGACCGAGGCTCCTGCGGTGGACGACTGGTTCCGGCGTGCGGAGGAAACATGGGACACCGCCCATGTCCACCTTCAGTGCGCCGTGCTGCGCCAGAAAGTGGGCGCAGACCATCACCGCAGTGAGGCCCCGGGCTGGGTCTGGCTCTCGACCCAAAACCTGCCCCTCCGCCTGCCCTGCCGGAAGCTGGGCTCGCGGTTTGTGGGGCCATTCAAAGTCCTGAGGAGAGGGAATGAGGTATGTTACAGGTTACAGCTTCCCCCCGATTACCGTATTAACCCCTCGTTCCATGTGTCTCTCCTCAGGCCGGTGGTGGTTGGTCCACTCCAGGAATCTGAGGTGCGGGAGGTTCCTCCGCCCCCTCTGGACATCGAGGGGGCCCCGGCGTACTCTGTTCGTTCCATCCTGGATTCAAGGTGTCGGGCGGGGGGCCTTCAGTACCTTGTGGAGTGGGAGGGGTACGGTCCGGAGGAGAGGTGCTGGGTTCCGGTGGCGGATGTGTTGGACCCTGAACTGCTGTGGGAGTTCCACCGTCGCCGCTGGAGCCGCGCGTCAAGGGGGGATACTGTCACGACTTCCACCGAAGTCGGCTCCTCTCCTTGTTCGGGAGGCGTTCGTCGGTCGACGTTACGAGCTTTCTAGCCATCGCCGCTCCATTTTTTTCATTGTTCCATTTGTTTTGTTCCCTGCACACCTGGTTTACATTCCCTAATCACACTGCATGTATTTATTCCTCTGTTCCCCTCCATGTCTTTGTGTGAAATTATATTTTGTTACGAGTTTCGTGTGTACGTGCCAGGCTGGGTTTTTCCCATTATTCCGTGTTTTTTTCACAAACTGTTTCGCGCCTTGCACTTTTACCTTTGGCTGGAGGTTTTGACGCAGTGGCGTCTGTGTGTTTTATTGCCTCTGACTAAATAAAGTGTGCGCCTGTTCACAACTCTCTGCTCTCCTGCACCTCACTTCTCCACCAGTAGCGCACACCGTGACAACATGTCAATGTTTCCCATGGTCTGTCATAAGGAACTCTACTTCAGCCCTTCTGTAGCCGTAGAACCTCCTACAGAGACAAACCAAAGATAGTTAACCCCATCAAACAACAGAGTCAAAATGACAAGTAACATCATAAGGGACCATTAATCAAAGTAGGCCTAAAAAAGTATAGACTTAATGGTACTCTACAGGGTGCCGTGAAGTGGAAAAGAAGAAAAAAAACATTGTGTGGACTGACATATAGGCCTACAAGTGCTTGGACTTTTCACAATTGACAATTACAATCCAAGATCTGTGGTTAATTGGTGGTTGTCCTTTCCCAGTAGAAGTCATGAAAATGACATCACAACATCTCAGTCTGGCGCCAGACACTGACCCATCTGACCTTCTGACCAAAAGACACTTGTTCCATCCCACTGACCAGCCGGCAACATCAGGAGGTAAGCCCTCAACCTTTGACAGAGCCAGTCAACCAAATGCCAGAGTAGAGAGAGATGTCATAGTGAGAAACTGAGTGGGTTAACTCTGACAGGACAGAGTGAAGACTGTTTACAGGACCACAAGCCAATAAAACCTTTCTCTCTCCACATGCTCTGTTAGCAGATATAGGTCATGACGTGCGTGTGTGTGTGTGTGTGTGCCAGGAAGGAATCCTGTCGGCAGCTTCTATCTCAGTGGAGTAAATGAGTCTCAGCAAACACCCACCCTCTCACCCCTTCATCCCCTGTTTCCTGGCAGTGTGTGCTCCCCCCCCCCCCCACCCCACCCGCCGTGCTCAAACACACCTACCACAAAGCCCCCCTTTCTTCTGCTTTTCTGAAGGATGGAGGGAGAGGAGAAGGGACAATACCCATCATTCATCCTCTTCCAGGGTCCAGAGGGAATTGACACTTGGGGCCTGCCTGTGGTTTCTCCAGTGGGGTAATGATTGTGGGGCTACTTTGAAGGCAGACAGATGATGAGTCATCACAAAGCCAGCCTGGCAGGCTGCACAACCAGCTTCTTCACTTTGGCTTGATTGGAACTGACAGGGACCGTGTTAAATGTTTTAACATTTACGATGAGTCACTCAATGCATTGTACTACTTTTGGCCCAGTTATTTTTGCTGTCACATGTATTTTAGAGGCACATTCATAGTAACTAATACTCTAAAGTAGGCTAAACTGTAGTAGGCTAAACTGTACAGTATGTGGAAATGTCAAAGAGACAAGTTCAGTGGGTCTGTGGCTGCAACTGGTGTATATGCTGAGGTCTTAGTGGAGGTTTTGAGGCAGAATGGCAGATCTCTAAATCTGCCTCTGTGTTATGGGGCAGAGTACCATTGAAGTTTCTGCTCAGCGAGATGTTTGAGAGAGAATGAGCGAGAGAGAGAGGCCTCCAGGAGGGGGGCTCTCCCAAGGATAAATATTTGTCACTGTTTCAATTCACAGTAAATCTATAATCCACTAGGTGGCCCTACTCCACACACTATTGTTTTTGATAATGAGTCAGTAAATCACTGCAAGTAAGACAATTACAGTGGCAAGAAAAAGTATGTGAACCCTTTGGAATTACCTGGATTTCTGCATAAATTTGACATACATTTGATCTGATCTTCATCTAAGTCACAACAATAGACAAACACAGTGTGCTTAAACTAATAACACACAAATGATTGTATTTTCTTGTCTATATTGAATGCATCATTTAAACATTCACAGTGTAGGTTGGGAAAAGTATGTGAACCCCTAAGCTAATGACTTCTCCAAAGCTTATTGGAGTCAGGAGTCAACTAACCTGGAGTCTAATCAATGAGACAAGATTGGAGATTTTGGTTAGAGCTGCCCTACCCCACAAAAAACACTCTTTAGTTTGCTATTCACAAGAAGCATTGCCTGATGTGAACCATGCCTGGAACAAAAGAGATCTCAGAAGACCTAAGATTAAGAATTGTTGCCTTGTATGAAGCTGGAAAGGGTTTCAAAGGTATCTCTAAAAGTCAGTCCATGGTAAGACAAATTGTCTATAAATGGAGAAATTTCAGCACTGTTGCTACTCTCCCTAGGAATGGCCATCCTGCAAAGATGACTGCAAGAGCACAGTGCAGAACGCTCAATGAGGTGAGTAAGAATCCTAGAGTGTCAGCTAAAGACTTACAGAAATCTCTGGAAGATGCTAACATCTCTGTTGATGATTCTACAATAAGTAAAACACTAAACAAGAATGGTGTTCATGGGAGGACACCATGGAAGAAGCAACTGCTGTCCAAAAAAACCATTGCTGCAGGTCTGAAGTTCGCAAAAGAGCACCTGGATGTTCCACAGTGCTGCTGAAAAAATATTCTGTGGACAGATGAAACTAAAGTTGTGTTGTTTGGAAGGAACACACAGCACAATGTGTGGAGAAAAAAAGGCACAGCACACCAACATCAAAACCTCATCCCAACTGTAAACTATGGTGGAGGGAGCATCATGGTTTGGGGCTGCTTTGCTGCCTCAGAGCCTGGACAGCTTGCTATAATCGACAGAAAAAATGAATTCCCAAGTTTATCAAGACATTTTGCAGGAGAATGTCAGGCTATCTGTCCGCCAATTGAAGCTCAGCAGAAGTTAGGTGATGCAACAGGACAACGACCCAAAACACAGAAGTAAATCAACAACAGAATGAACAGAAGAAAACACGCCTTCTGGAGTGGCCCAGTCAGTCCTGACCTCAACCCGATTGAGATGCCGTGGCATGACCTCGAGAGCGGTTCACACCAGACATCCCAAGAATATTGTGTAACTGAAACAGTTTTGTAAAGAGGAATGGTCAAAAAATTCCTCCTGACTGTTGTGCAGGTCTGATCCGCAACTACTGAAAACGTTTGGTTGGGGTTATTGCTTCCAAAGGAGGGTCAACCTGATAATAAATCCAAGGGTTCACACATTTTTTTCCAACCGCCACTGGGAACGTTTACACAGTGTGTTCAATGAAGAAATGAAAAATTATAACTGTTTGTGTGTTATTGGTTTAAGCAGATTGTGTTTGTCTATTGTTGTGACTCAGTTGAAGATCAGGTAAAATGTTATGACCAATTTATGCAGAAGTCCAGGTAATTCTAAAGGGTTCACATACTTTTTCTTCCCACTGTACAATATATTCCTCATAGATGTTTAATATTGCCTATGTGTGTATTATAATGGAATGTGTTTTTAGTGTAGATTGGTGAAAGCCTGCAGAGAATATATCAATGTATGATATTAATGTACAGTAGTACTCATATACAGCCTGTTGAGTTGTTCAGATCAACTTTTACTTGAGCAGTGGCTCGCTCTAGTGGTTGTTGGAGATCATTTCACTGAAAGAACTTCCAGCACTTAGAAATCTTAGTTTGGCTTACTGTGTAGTCTCCCTAGGCAGACGGGTTGCCTCACACAAAGGCCTTAGATTTCCAAAACTTACTGTGGGATTTCAATTGGGCTGAGAGATTGTGTGATTGCAGCCATTCTGATCCATCGGTAGGTCTATGATCTCAAGTTTATGTTAAATAACATACAACTGCACTTTAACCATTATACAGGACATTCGGAAAGTATTCAGACTCCTTTACTTTTTCCACATATTGTTACGTTATATACAGCCTTATTCGAAAATGGTTTAAATCGTTTTTCCCCCTTATCAATCTACACACAATACCCCTTAATGACAAAGTAAAAACAGGTTTTTAGATATTTTTGCAAATGTATTAAAAATAAAAACTGAAATAATACATTTACATAGGTATTCATACCCTTAACTCAGTACTTTGTTGAAACACCTTTGGCAGCGATTACAGCCTCGAGTCTTCTTGGGTATGACGTTAAAAGCTTGGCACACTTGTATTTGTGGATTTTCTCCCATTCGTCTCTGCATATCCTCTCCAGCTCTGTCAGGATGGATGGGGAGCGTCGCTGCACAGCTATTTTCAGATCTCTCCAGAGATTTTCGATTGGGTTCAAGTCCGGGCTCTGGCTGGGCTACTCAAGGCCATTCAGAGACTTGTCCCGAAGCCACTCCTGTGTTGTCTGCTGTGTGCTTAAGGTTGTTGTCCTGTTGGAAAGTTAACCTTTGCCCCAGTCTGAGGTCCTGAGTGTTCTGGAGCAGGTTTTCATCAAGGATCTCTCTGTACTTTGCTTCATTCATCTTTCCTTTGATCCTCACTATTCTCCCAGTCCTTGCCGCTGAAAACATCCCCACAGCATGATGCTGCCACCACCATGCTTCACCGTAGGGATGGTGCCAGGTTTCCTCCAGACGTGACGCTTGGCATTCAGGCCAAGAGTTCAAACTTGGTTTCATCAGACCAGAGAATCTTGTTTCTCATGGTCTGAGAGTCCGTTAGGTGCCTTTTTGCAAATTCCAAGTGGCCTGTCATGTGCCTTTAACTGAGGAGTGGCTTCTGTCTGGCCTCTCTACCATAAGGCCTGATTGGTGGAGTGCTGCAAAGATGGTTGTCCTTCTGGAAGGTTCTCCCATCTCCACAGAGAACCTCTGGAGCTCTGCCAGAGTGACCATCAGGTTTTTGGTCACCTCCCTGACCAAGGCCCTTCTCCCCCGATTGCTCAGTTTGGCCGGGCGGGCAGCTCTAGGAAGAGTCTTGGTGGTTCCAAAAGGCCACTGTGTTCTTGGGGACCTTCAATGCTGCAGAAATGTTTTGGTACCATTCTCTACATCTGTGCCTCGACACAATCATGTATCGGAGCTCTACAGACAATTCCTTTGACCTCATGGCTTGGTTTTTGCTCTGACATGCACTGCCTACTGTTGGACCTTACACGATCAGGTCCATAAATACTTGGACATTGATCAAGTAATTATTATTTTATCTGTCTACCACAGCATATTGGAGTTGAAATTAAATAATGAATATGAGCTGAAAGTGCAGACTTTCAGCTTTAATTTG
This sequence comes from Salmo trutta, assembly GCF_901001165.1. Classification (NCBI taxonomy): domain Eukaryota; kingdom Metazoa; phylum Chordata; class Actinopteri; order Salmoniformes; family Salmonidae; genus Salmo; species Salmo trutta. Next base: position 23,857,768 of record NC_042961.1, on the reverse strand, counting down.
AGGGTATTTACTTTTTATATGTGGTCCTCCCTTTTTAAGGGACCAAAAGTAATTGGACAATTGGCTGCTCAGCTGTTCCATGGCCAGGTGTGTGTTATTCCCTCGTTAGTTAATTTACAAGTAAGCAGATAAAATGTCTAGAGTTGATTTCAAGTGTGGCATTTGCATTTGGAATCTGTTGCTATTAACCAAAGTCCAAAGAGCTGTTACTGCCAGTGAAGCAAGCCATCATTTTAGGCTGAAAAATAAAAACAAACCCATCAAAGAGATATATAGCAACAAAAAAAACATTAGGTGTGGCCAAATCAACTATTTGGTACATTCTTAAAAGAAAGAATGCACTGGTGAGCCCAGGAACACCAAAGGCCCGGAAGACCACGGAAAACAACTGTGGTGGATGACAAAATAATTATTTCCCTGGTGAAGAAAAACCCCTTCACAACAGTTGGCCAGATCAAGAACATCCTCTAGTTGGTAGGCGTATCTGTGTCAACAATCAGAATACCGAGGGTTTACCACAAGATGTAAACCATTGTTAAGCCTCAAAAACAGGAAGACCAGATTGGAATTAGCCAAAAAAACATCTAAAAAAGCGTGAACAGTTCTGGAACAACATCCTATTTACAGACAAAGATCAACTTGTACCAGAATAATGGGAAGAGAAGAGTATGGAGAAGGGAAGGAACTGCTCATGATCCGAAGCCTACCACCTCATCTGTGAAGCATGGTGGAGGTAGTGTTATGGCGTGGGCATGTATGGCTGCCAATGGAACTGGTTCTCTTGTATTTATTGATGATGTGACTGCTGACAAGCAGCAGCAGGATGAATTCTGAAGTGTTTAGGGCTATATTATGTGCTCAGATTCAGCCAAATGCTGCAAAACTCATTGGATGTCGCTTCACAGTGCAGATGGACAATTACCCGAAGCATACTGCGAAAGCAACCCAATACTTTTTTAGGCAAAGAAGTGGAATGTTCTGCAATGGCCAAGTCAATCACCTGACCTGAATCAAATTGAGCATGCATTTCAAACACCCCAAGAACAAGCAAGAACTGAAGACAGCTGCAGTAAAGGCCTGGCATCACCAGGAATGATACCCAGCATCTGGTGATGTGTATTGGTTCCAGACCTCAGGCAGTCATTGATTGCAAACGATTTGCAACCAAATATTAAAACTCACAATTTAATTTATGATTATGGTTGTTTGTCCAATCACTTTTGAGCCCCTAAAATTGGGGGGCTATGTTTAAAAATGGTTGTAATTCCTACACGGTTTATACAATAATTTTGACAAAACCCTTAAATTAAAGATGAAAGTCTACACTTAAAGCGCATCTTGATTGTTTCCTTTCCAATCCATTGTGGTGGGGTACAGAGCCAAAATTATGCGAATTGTGTCACTGTCCTAATACAAGACTGTATAGACTGTAGGTGTGTGCCTTTCCAAATCATGTCCAATCAATTGAATTTACCACTGGTGGACTCCAATCAGGTTGGAGAAACATCTCAAGGATGATCAATGTAAACCAGATGCACCTGAGCTCAATTTCGAGTCTCATAGCAAATGATCTGAATACTTACTGTATGTAAATAAGGTATTTCTGTTTTTTGTTTTTAATACATTTGCAAAAATGTCTAAAAACATTTTTTACTTTGTCAATATGGGATATTGTATGTAGCTTGATGAGGAAAATATTGTATTTAATCCATTTTAGAATAAGGCTGCAATGTAACAAAATGTGAAAAAGGGAAGGGGTCTGAGTACTTTCTGAATGCACTGTGTGATTTTCTATCCTAACCCCCCCACCACCCACACACCAATGTGTACCTCCTCGTACATACATACCCAGCTCTAATATGTAGTCTACACTAGTTCCTTCTATGGGAAAACCAATCTCCTCCAAACGCTATTACCATGCTACTCTGAATGTAAAGTTACCACGGGACGGTTGATGAATTCTTTACCATAATAATATCAATAAGGATGATAATGATGATTACCGTGGACATGGCAGCCAGCTGTTGCGCTGTGCCGAAAGGCCTGTTTATGCGGTGGGGCCCTCATTAGCCATGTTTTCATAACCTCCTTATAACGTAATATTTCTTACGCCGTTTTAATTGCCCCAGAGTTGGGCTGCTGAGAGATTGTGATAATTGTCCACGCTGCTGTAACTCCATGGTGTGATGGAATGTAGAGGCAGCAACCTACATTAAGCACAGCAGGCAAGGGAGAGGAGAGGAGGGGGTCAGTGAAGGGGCTTTTCTCCTATCCTGATAGAGCTCATGCAAATATGTTTTATTTATCTCTGGCTCAGGCCCTATTTACACGAAACATCTAACACGGATTCTGCACTGACTGTCGCTGGATCTGGTTTTGACACTATATTGTATCTCTAGCACTGATATGTATTGTTCCTTTGTTACTGAGTGTATGATTTAAGTAGACGGCAGTCGCCTGCCGATTCTAGGTATGTGGTCTTTGTCTGGTGTTTCAGTTATTGACTACTGTGTCTATTGTACGGTAGCTTAACAGTAAACACTCTATTAGGTTTGAGTGTTGGTACAGTGCCCACTGGAAAAAAACTGGTTGAATAATTTCTACCCCAAAAAATCAATGTGATGACATTGAATCAACATGGAAAACTGATTGGATTTGCAAAAAGTCATCAACGTAGGGGCATTTAGTATTTTTTTCACCCAACTTTTAACCTGAATCCAATGACATGGTGACATTTGTTGTTGATTTCTCATTGAGTTCAAGTTAGTTGGCAATTCAACCAAATGTAAATCAAAACTAGATGATGAACTGACGTCTGTGCCCAGTGGGTGAGCTCAGTATTCGGGGTTATAGTTGAGGCTAGCATGGTGTGCACCTCAGTGTCACACAGAGAGCCCAGGCCCATGTTAGTAGAGCTGGGAGACCCCTGGCCAGGTTTCCTGCTCTCATCACTCTCTCCCCCCACTTTCCATCTCTTCAAAGTTCATACTCCCTTTACACCCTATGTACCCCCCCCCCCCCCAGACCCTATGGTCTCCATGTGCGACAGCAGCCCCATGACCCCCACTCTCAACCAGTACCCACACTCCCCTCTCTATTCTCCCCTCTGTCAGAGAGTGCAGCGGAGGGAAATGCCGACGTCAAATCCGAAAGAGAAAGCAAAGCACGATCACTCTCCCAAGTCTCTGTTATTCCACTTTCCCCACACCCCCCTCTTCCCCCTGCCCTCGTCTTCTACTCCCCTTCTCCCTCGCTCAGCGGGCCTGTTGAGAGAGTTACATTAGCGAGCCGAGAGATGGAGGGCAGATAAACTCACGCTGGCAGAATGGAGTCATTAAGGAAGTGTTGATGGAGGGGGGACTGAATTGCAGTGAGGAGGAGGGCTGGAAGAGGAGAGGAGAAGAGGAGGAGAGGGAAGTGCCTCATTCACAGCTTTTTACACTTCGGTTTATGTACATTATGTACGTTTCACAGGGCTTTTACCATTGAGGGCTCATGATGTGAATGAACAGAGCCAGTCTCTGTGTGCCCCGCGCTTTCACTTTCAATAAATACTGTCAACATTGAAATATTCAATTACTGCTCTTCACTCACTCTGAGTCCCAGAACACAGCAGACTGTCTGAGGCCCTCTAGGCCTTGTGAGGGGCGACAGGAGACTACATACTCATTCACGCAAGTCCCCGTTGACAATAAGATAATAAAAGATCAGCGAGGGAGCATGAATTTGATTACTCTATCAAAGAGCGTGGATTGGATTATTGATTGACAGAATATTGTGTGTGAAATTGCAGTTGGGCAGTATAGCTATTCATGTAATCACCGCAGCGAGCCAGCCCTTTTGGATAAGCTGAATCACCAAGGCATTGGCGAGCAACGCAACCACTCTGTCACGCTCTGCCTGGCACACAAAGCCCTTTCCCTCTCCCTACCAGCCTGTCTGTCTGTGAGACACTGTCAACCCTCTGGATTAGAGCAGGGAGCTGACAAACCACAGAGAACTGAGAGAGCTCCACTTTCCTTTCCATCTGAACAAACACACAGGGTGGGAGAGTGGGTAGACAAATCCACACACACACACACACACACACACACTCCACAGCTCGTTGGTCTGATATATACATTATTCCCATAAATATTTAAGAACGCATGTAATGGAACATACCAAAGCTAGGAATTCTTTTCTCCTCCATTCCTACTTGATGTGAGAATAACCAGACCCAGGAGTGGTGTAGAATGACGTCTCTCCACTAGATGGCGAGAGGGGGCTGTATAGTTAACCATGATTGCAGGGTTGGAGTGGGTGTGTGTGTGTGTGTGTGTGTGTGTGTGTTGTGTTTCGGGTTCTGCTGCTCTGTATTACAGTTTTTTCCAACTGCTTACACACGTTTTCAAAACGCGTCTCCTTTTTTTCAAAACTCTATACACAATTCCCTAAACTGCACACACAAAATGCAAAATGCCTGACATCTCCTTCAAAATGTAACACTGTGTTCAAAATGCCATAAACACATGTCAGGTTGAAGCATTTGCATCGAATGGCAAACACTGCTTTCATAATAGTACATTTTTGGATATGCCATGTAAACACTGTTGCTCTAAATCTAAAGCTCTTTGGTCTTTCATAGGCTTATATCTACATTTCAATACAATGTTCTACAGTGAAAGTAATCTGCTGAGAGGGGTAACAAGTACACTGTAAACACCAATGCAATGTAGAAACAGAAAATATTTATTAGGCCAAACATTACTGTTGTATACAGTAGCATACAACAAAACCATAAACATATGTAAACCAAAAGTATATTCTTTAGAATACAGTAAAGAACACAATTGTGTGTGTGTGGGGTCCCGGGGGGGGCAGTCCAGAAATTGGTAGGGGGGGGGGGGCAGTCACCAGTGCTAAGCTACGCTTCATCTCTTCTCCGGGCTGGGTCTGGCCACAATACTTCGTCCACATCACAAGAAATGTTTTCTCTTGCCAAACATCGAGGGAAGTATCTCCTAGCATGGCGTATCCAACCTTGGACAGAGGCAACCTCTATGTCCCCACATGCGTCCTCCATTGCCTGGAGAAGCGGCATGCGGGCATAGGGTTGGCGATCATACACTTTCCAGCGCCAGGCTGAGAAGAATTCCTCTATGGGATTTAGAAAAGGTGAATATGGGGGTAGGTACAAAACTACAAATTGTGGATGGGTGGCAAACCAGTTTTGGACCATAACAGCCCGGTGAAAACTAACAACGTCCCATAAAACCACAAATCTAGCAGGCTCCTGATCTGGATCAGGGACAAGCATTGTGTAAATTGCATCCAGAAAAGTGAGCATATGGCCGGTGTTGTACGGACCCAGTGTGGCATTGTGATTGAGGACCCCGTTTTGAGTGATGGCAGCACACATAGTTATATTACCCCCACGCTGTCCAGGGACATTGGTAATTGCCCTCTGTCCTATTGTGTGTGTGACCTGGTGAATAAGTGTAGCATTTTGATTGGTTGTGTTTGGAAAAGGAAAGCAAGTCACTTCCTGTTCGATTTTTGTGTTTTACGTAGAGAATTGTGTGAAGTGTTTTGAAAAAAGTGTTTTATGCAATTGACAACTCAGTCAAAGGCTGAGAAATATAGCTTATGGTTTTGGATATTTGGTGTGTAGTTTTGCACTTTGAGTGAGAGGTTTCAAAAATCGTGTGACTTGAAAAGATTTTGTGTGTAAGAAAAAACTGTAAGTCCTAGTCCTAATTACCCCTACCATCCCAGACCTCAACTCACACCCTCGGGCACAGAGCAACTACCTTCACCACCCCCTCTCCCACCCTCAGTCCCACACCAGCAAGGTTATTATAGTTTTGTGTTTTTATATGACTTTTGATTTCTGTTTGTTTTAAAAATGTGTATTTGAAATTCTGCTTAGTTTCAGTTAGTTTTCAGATTTGATTTAGTCCTTTTTTATTTCATTTGAGTTTGATAAAAACATTTTCTGTCGTTTCAGTTCTAGTTTTAGTGTTAGGGACAGAAACTAGCCTCTGCGTAGAAGGCTAGGAGCCATTTATGTCTTGTAGGCCTAAAGTTTGTGTTTTATGCGGATGACGCTTCATACCACTGGTGATGGTCATAGGTTTGGTTAGGCTTCAATTCTAAATCAATCTTAGGCTACATTCCAGAGCTTAGACTTTGATTACGCCTGACATATCTTATAATGCCTGGATAGGTATTTCAAGTATCAGCTAACCACATCATATGTTATAACAATCTGTCAGTCAATGACACAGTCGATGACGTGGCACGCAACCATTGGTTGATGCATGCAACGTCCGAGCAGGGGAACGCAACCATTGTCTGCTAATTGCCCCCGCAGTGCCAAGGTGGTGCCCCAGAGCGAATCATCTCACTGGAAAATTCTGCTTATTGCCCCTGCCGCGACCAGAAAAAAATTGCCAGTGAGTTGTTTCGCTCTGGGGCACCCCCTTCACCAGATCAGAGTGGCCCCGCCACGATCAAATCAAATCAAATCACATTTATTTATAAAGCCCTTACATCAGCTGATATCTCAAAGTGCTGTACAGATACCCAGCTTGAAACCCCAAACAGATCCGGGAAAAAAATGTGATAGCAGATGAAAATGCATGTCATCAAAGACGGAAGGCAGGCGGCAGGAGACGAGATCAGGTGGGACCATTCTATCCAATGAGAGGGCAGATAGGCGTGTGAACAACAGTCACAACTAAGTTGTTTTTCTCAAAGTTGCCGAATGCCACGTGCATACACCTACATCAGTACATTTGTAACAGTCTAAACATGAATCTATTTGATCAAATAAGCCTCAAGTAATTTGACACTCTCTCATAGGTCTTCTTATCTCACGGGGACAGATTTTGCGCGGGGGTGATCCTCTGGCTTCGCCTCTTCCTCGCCGGTGATAGCTAGCGATAGTGATGCACAAGGTCTTACAATGTTTTTTTGTGTTGTTTCATTTTTGTTCGTATTGCAGTCTAAGATAATAGTGTAGTGCAGATGGCCTAGCCCTTGTTCCCCCATGTGTTCCACGGTGCAGGTTCTGTGTGCATGATAGCCGCTCATTGGTTAATGGGTGTGCCGTGTTCAGGTTAGCCAGTTGTCTAGTTTTTCCCACAGTTGTAGTTTCGCTGGCATGTTCATGGCATGGACTTGGACATCGTTCTGTGCCCGAGCAAGAGAGCCTAGACAGAGCATGTGTTATCACATTTTTGTATAAGAACATCTCCTGAATGCCAGTATCTTCATGTGGATCCCCATCGTCATTATACTATATCATTTGAGACGACCTTGTTGCCGTGGCCCTTCTTCACCCACGCGTCAGTAGCTAGGAAGAGCTCTATCCAGCAACACCACAATAGTTTTCTTCATTATTTTACTTCATTAAATGTTTTGTTTTAGTTGACAACGATAACCTTGCGTACCAGATCCCTCTACACTAGCTACCCCTCGCTCCCTCGCCGTCGACCTCTCTCAGACATACGTTCTCATTCTCTCTGCTCCTTCTCTCCTACGTGTCTCTCCTTCAGTTGTCATCTCCCCTCAGCCCTCCTCTACCCTGTGCCTACTCATTCCTCTGCTTCACCCCCCTAACCAGCAGTCAAGCACAATATGCCAAGAACTTTTTTCCCCCCATGATAATCTGAAAAATTGAAATTTCCACCACAAACATGTCAAATTATTGTCTAACTGCTCCCAGCTGTGTTGTCGAGGCGGTGGTCCGGTGCGGCACGGCGTTGACAACTGAGTGAACTGAGAAAAATGAATTAGCAGGCCTGTTTATAAGTTAAAGATGTGACCCTACCGACAGAATACAGTACAGAACTATCAGCACTGAGCCTGGAAAGCCACAGCCTGCCTGTAGTTGATAGCCACCCTGTTAGACAGCTCTGATAGCTAATTATAAACTGGGTAGTTCGAGCCATGCTCTAATTACGTTGGTAACAAGTTTATAATAGCAATTGAAACCTCTGGGGTTTGCGGTATATTGACAATATACCATGGCTAAGGGCTGTATCCAGGCACTCCACGTTGAGCCGTGCATAAGAACAGCCCTTAGCCATGGTTTATTAGCCATATACCACACCCCATCGGGCCTTATTGCTTAAATATACAGTAGTCAGTAGCATGCATCAACAGCAACTTAATCCTATTGTTAATGTACAGTAGAATTACATTGCGGGTCATTCTACAGGTGTTGTCACAGAAAATGTCGTAGTGGAGAGAAGACCAAGGCGCAGCAGGTATGTGGATACTCATATTCTTTAATGAAAAAAACACACAGAGCATCCACAGTGAAAAAAAGCAATAAATGATACTCACGACAGCAACAGTTTTGCAGGCTATACAAACGCAGTGCAAAAACAACCCACAACCCCAAAGAAAAACACACACTACTATATAGGACTCCCAATCAAAGGCAACTCAACACACCTGCCTTCAATTGGGAGTCCAATCACCAACACAACCATTCACACACACAAAAACCCTGCCACATGCTGACCAAAACTAACACCATTACGCCCTCTGCTGGTCAAGACGTGACAGTACCCCCCCCTCAAGGTGCAGACCCCGGAATGCACCTAAAAGAAAAAACAAACCCCCAAACAACAAAAAATATCCCCCTAAACAATAAGGGAGGGAAGGGAGGGTGGCTGCCGTCAACGAAGGCACTGTGCTACACCCTCCCTCCCCAACCCACCTCTCCTGGAGGTGGCTCAGGTGCAGGACGTGGACCTCGCTCCACCTTCGGCGTCACCCACTTCGGTGGCGCCGATAGCTGCGCCGGGCAGACGGGCCACTCGGGCTGACCCTGCCAGACGGACCACTCTGGCTGGGCCGGAGGACATGCGGGCCACTCTGGCTGGGCCGGAGGACAGGCGGGCCACTCGGGCTGGGCCGGAGGACAGGCGGGCCACTCGGGCTGGGCCGGAGGACAGGCGGGCCACTCGGGCTGGGCCGGAGGACAGGCGGGCCACTCGGGCTGGGCCGGAGGACAGGCGGGCCACTCGGGCTGGGCCGGAGGACAGGCGGGCCACTCGGGCTGGGCCGGAGGGCAGTCGGGCCACTCTGGCTGGGCCGGAGGGCAGTCGGGCCACTCTGGCTGGGCCGGAGGGCAGTCGGGCCGCTCTGGCAGACCCGGGCAGTCGGGCCGCTCTGGCAGACCCGGGCAGTCGGGCCGCTCTGGCAGCTCCGGGCAGTCGGGCCGCTCTGGCAGCTCCGGGCAGTCGGGCCGCTCCTGACTAGCGGGCGGCTCTGGCGACTCTTGACTGGCGGGCGGCTCTGGCGACTCATGACTGGCGGGCGGCTCTGGCGACTCATGACTGGCGGGCGGCTCTGGCGACTCATGACTGGCGGGCGGCTCTGGCGACTCATGACTGGCGGGCGGCTCTGGCGACTCATGACTGGCGGGCGGCTCTGGCGACTCATGACTGGCGGGGGCTCTGGCGACTCATGACTGGCGGGCGGCTCTGGCGACTCATGACTGGCGGGCGGCTCTGGCGACTCATGACTGGCGGGCGGCTCTGGCGACTCATGACTGGCGGGCGGCTCTGGCGACTCATGACTGGCGGGCGGCTCTGGCGACTCATGACTGGCGGGCGGCTCTGGCGACTCTTGACTGGCGGGCAGCTCTGGCGACTCTTGACTGGCGGGCAGCTCTGGAGACTCTTGACTGGCGGGCAGCTCTGGAGACTCTTGACTGGCGGGCAGTTCTGGTGACTCTTGACTGGCGGGCAGCTCTGGTGACTCTTGACTGGCGGGCAGCTCTGGTGACTCTTGACTGGCGGGCAGCTCTGGTGACTCTTGACTGGCAGGCAGCTCTGGTGACTCTTGACTGGCGGGCAGCTCTGGCGACTCTTGACTGGCGGGCAGCTCTGGCGACTCTTGACTGGCGGGCAGCTCAGGCGACTGTTGACTGGCGAGCAGCTCTGGCGACTCCTGACTGGCGAGGCTGGGCTGACGCACTAGACGCCTGATGCGTGGGGCTGGTACTGGACATGCCAGCCTGGAGACACGCACCTCCATGCAAGTGCGTATAGCGGGAAACACCGGACCGTAGAGGTGCACTGCCGGTCTTGAGCGCAGGGTTGGCATCACCCCTTCCAGCTCAATGCTCACCTCGCCCTGGCACATGCTGGGCGCTGGTACTGTGCCTACCGGCCTGAAAATCCCAGGCCTCACCACAGCCCCAACCCCAAAGCACGGGACCTGTCCAGTCTGCCCTACAAGGGTACGGGGAGCTGGCCTGGGGCTCCAATCTCGCCCCGCCAAATAGCCCTTGTGCCCCCCCCAAAAAAAATTATTGGGGCTGCCTCTCGGGTTCTACCTGCCTCCCAGGCAGGTTGTCACAGTGGACCTGCAACTGCTCCCATGTCCAGTCAATCCTTTCCTCCAATACTTCCAGCGACCAGGAATCCATCTCTTCCCGAGCGCGCTGCTTCCAATAGTCCTCCTTGACTTCCCTCTGTCCTCTTCTCCGCTGCTTGGTCTTTTTGTGCTGGGTAGTTCTGTCACAGAAAATGTCGTAGTGGAGAGAAGACCAAGGCGCAGCGGGTATGTGGATACTCATATTCTTTAATGAAAAAAACACACAGAGCATCCACAGTGAAAAAAAGCAATAAATGATACTCACGACAGCAACAGTTTTGCAGGCTATACAAACGCTGTGCAAAAACAACTACCCACAACCCCAAAGAAAAACACACACTACTATATAGGACTCCCAATCAAAGGCAACTCAACACACCTGCCTTCAATTGGGAGTCCAATCACCAACACAACCATTCACACACACAAAAACCCTGCCACATCCTGACCAAAACTAACACCATTACGCCCTCTGCTGGTCAGGACGTGACAGGTGTGGTGTGGTTTGGGTTGGAGAGGTGCCCTGCCAATTGATCATGGAGGAGTTGAAATGTGTCTGTCTAGTGAAACTGTCCAGATTTATGATATACTATGTGTGCGTTTACCACATCATTACCTGACCATTTGTTATCAGGAGACCTTGGCATCACATTAACCTTCCCTGTGACCCAACATCCCCTAGCCCCCTGTCCACCCTCCATGCAGGATGCACCAGGAAATGAGGAGTGTGCCGATGTGTGTGGAGAGATGAGGGGCTGCAGGCTGCTGGCAAGGGCTGCTAAATGCTGCAGAAGGGTGTGGTGCTGGACCCACATGGGCGATCACACAGCCACCCCTCCGGACCCCACTCCACACCCCTCCCCAGACCCCTGATCAAAGACCTGGCTCACCCCTGGCTGCCGTGACAAAGTGCCCCCAACGTAAACAGGAAGGCCTGCGTACATGAAAACATTTAATCATTTTCCATTTTCCTCCCCAAACAGCCAGTGGAGCAGACACTACTCTTAGGCTCACTACAATCAACAGCTTGTACTTAGAAGTGTTGAGTTAGTGTTTACAGGTCGTGCATATGTTACTTCCTCACTGTCTTCAGTTGAATATAATGAGGGTCATTTCAGCAGTGTGATTATTGTCATTTAATGAAGGTTTCCACTTTCTTCACGATACTTATATAGGAGATTATTAGTTGTGGAGGAAAATGCATTGACATCAATCTAACTATCTGTCCTCTACTGTACCCTTTAAATCCCTTTCCCAGGCTCGCTTAAAGTCGGCGGCGGCAATAGAGGATGTCAAGGTATTTGTGGTCAATCTTGGCTAGACGTGAGGGACCAGATCAGATGAGCAGTAACAGGTCGGGTTATCACACTAAAACATGGGGTTTTCAAAAGTACATCTACTGTAACATCTGAGAGAGGGTAGGATGAGAGAGAGAGACTAACAGCAACATACAGACAGTGCCTGGTCTATCTCAGAACGGAGAGTGTGTGTGTGTTGTTGATCAGGTTCCCAGTTGTAGAGACAGAACTACTGTATAATTTCTTCATTATATCACAGACCCACCAGAGGCCTGGAGAGGGGATCAGGTCCAAATCCACAAACGGATTTGGCCACTCTGCAGTAATCAGGCAGCCTTAAATCCTTCCCAAGTGTGTGTGGAGATAATGTACAGCATCGTACCATGGCATTTGATCAAATTCTCTCCGCTAATTCAGCAAATGTACATGGGAAAGCAAACACAGCCACAACTCAAAAGCTAGTTTGACAGCATTTGGCGGTGCTTTCATGGAGCTTGTCCCGTGTGTGTGTGTAAGTGAGACACACACACACACACACACACACACACACACACACCCTGTATTGAAACCAAATATGCTTGGCTTTGGGAAAATACAATAAACTTTCCCTGGATTGGAGTGCTTCCACTAAGCAGGAATTGAGCGTGAGCCCAGTGTTTAGGTGTTGAGTCTGGACTGAACCTCTGTCCAAAACCTGCTGTTCACATTATTGGGCTCCGAACCCCTGACTGTCACAGTTAAAAGCAGGGCTGGACTATCGCTTTTGGGGCCCCGGGGCATCGACCGGCAGATTTTTTGAGGGGAAACAGCTAACTTCCTGCATTTCAACACGTGTGTAGAAAAAAAATGCGGTTTTAAAGCAAATTTCCTCAAATTCTACACTTTTTGCCATGGGACAAAGAGAAAATGTGCTTTTTTTATAGCTCATCTCATGCTATTGTTCACATTTTGCCATGAGGCTGAGAGAAAATGTTGCTGAGCTAATATCCTGCAATTAATTATTTTTCTCTCATTTGGCTGAGAGATCATTTTACACTTTTAAAGCTAATTTCCTGCAATTCTACATATTTTTCTATCATATTCCAACACAACTCCCCACACAAAATGTAAATAATAATACTAATTTTGGTTGGGAGGACCCCTGGAGGTCGGGGCACGAGCCCTGTGTGCCCGTTCTGTAATCTGGCCCTGGTCAAAAGCCTACTAACAGTTTTATAACACTTTTGGCCTGATGTAGTTTTTAATTTATTATTCGTTGTGGAGATAGTTCTGTGGATCTCTGAAATTCAAAGAAACATGCCATTGAATACACCAAAGAGGCCTTGAATTGGAGTAGCAATAAGGGTGGAGACTGGTTTATAAGGTACAACACACAGAGGGGAGGATGTATCGGGTTTGTGTGAGATGAATAAACAAGATGAACGGGGGATATACACAAGGCCACCCAGTGGACATAAATAAAGGAATAAAACAGGCCAAGGAAGAGACAGATGGAGGGAAGGGAAAAAATGATACAGACAAGAAGCTATAAAAGCCACTGCTGGACTTGCTACTGGAAACATACTCCCACTCCAAGCGATATACCAGTAATTGCGCTGGAGGGGATGGCTGCCGTTTTACAGGCTCCTAAAAGCTTCTTAAGGATAGCACCCTTTTATTCAATTTTCGCCTAAAATGGCATACCCATATCTAACTGCCTGTAGCTCAGGCCCTGAAGCAAGGATATGCATATTCTTGGTACCATTTGAAAGGAAACACTTTGAAGTTTGTGGAAATGTGAATTGAATGTAGGAGAATATAACACAATAGATCTGGTAGAAGAAAATACAAAAAAACCTCTTTTTTTTACCATCTTTGAAATGCAACAGAAACTTTAGCTATCACTCTGGTTGTAATTCTGATGGTGTCCACAAGATGGCAGCAGTGTATGTGCAACGTTTCAGACGGGTAACTTAAAGTATGAGCGAACTACATGACATTTAGTGTGAAGTAACCCAGGTACATTTGGGCAAATCGTGAAGGAGACTTTTGCATTCATATTACATTTTTCTGCAAGAATATCATCAAATCTGTATACTTGGACTTTGATTAAGCTTTTCCAGTATGAGTAGCCATATTATAAGTTCAACATTTGCAAAACAACCAGTTTTCATAACTTCATAACTCTGAATACTCTTATAATTTTTGTCCAAAAGGAAAAGGCATGCTGTCGCACAAGGTTAGCAGCTACATTTTGCGACAGATACTGGGTTTCCTGTAGATAGCTCATTGGCTATCTAGCTAGCTTTGTTTGACCCCGATTGGTGCTTATTTGACAAAGTTAGAGTTGATCACACCCGCGTCGGAGTGTGATCAAGGCGTCGCTCTCTGACCAAATTTGGTGTCCTATAGGATATACTACACCCCTAATGATATAGTGAAGTCTAGTTACATTCTAGGATCTCTGAGTAATACAAACAAATGTGATTTGACTGGTTGAAACAACGTTTAGGGTTAGATTTTCACAGATTCCTTTCTTTGCAAATTGAACGGAAATACAAAATCGATCGTGCATGCTATATGGACCTTTTTAGGATATGAAAAATGATTTTATCTAACAAAACAACACTTCATGTTATCTCTGGGACCCTTTGGATGATAAATCAGAGCAAGATTTCAGAATGTAAGTACACATTTCACCTTCAGAGGTGAATTTATAAAACCTATTGCGGTGAAAAAAGTGTTTTGTTGTTAGGAGCTCTCCTCAAACAATAGCATGGCATTTTTCGCAGTAATAGCTACAGTGCAGTTATATTAACAAGAATTTAAGCTTTCAGCCGATATAAGACACATATGTACCGACATTTGTTGTTTTTCTAAAATCTGCGATCGTTACACAAGGCGCTGCATGATTTACAACTGTCCCGTTGATGGGACATCGATCATTAAGAGGCAACTGTGCTATTTTGTTAGTTTTTTCACATTGTTTGTAACTCATTTTGTACATAATGTTGCTACTCCTGTCTCTTATGACCGTAAATAGCTTCTGGGCATCAGAACAGTGATTACTCACCTCAAACTGGACAAAGATATTTTCTTTAATGAGTCCAACATGAAGGATATACTGCTTTGTCAAGACAAGGCCCAAATCCCCATCATCAGTTTGAAGAAAAGACAGAGGAAAAGGGGGAGGAGGGCGGGGCGCCTTGTAGGAATTCGCCGACTAGTAGGTAAACCCCCACTTCCCTCTGTATTATTGGCCAACATGCAGCCATTGGAAAACAAACTGGACGATCTACGATTAAGACTATCCTACCAATGGGACATTAAAAACGGTAATATCTTATGTTTAACTGAGACGTGGCTGAACGACAACATGGATAATATAGAGCTGGCTGGCTTCTCCGTACATTGGCAGGACAGAGTAGCTACGTCTAGTAAGACGAGGGGTGGGGGTGTGTGTCTATTTGTCAATAACTGCTGGAGCGCGATGTCTAATATTAAAGATAGTGTGGTCTACAGTTTATCTACCAAGAGAATTCTCATCTATATTATTCGTTGCCGTTTATTTACCACCACAAACTGATGCTGGCACTAGAACCGCACTCAACGTGCTGTATAAGGCCATAAGCAAACAATAAAATGCTCATCCTGAAGCGGCACTCCTAGTGGCCGGGGACTTTAATGCAGCAAACTTAAATCTGTTTTACCTCATTTCTACCAGCATGTCACATGTGCAACCAGAGGAAAAAAAACTTGAGACCACCTATACTCCACAGCAAGAGACACATGTATACAAAGCTCTCCTTCACCCTCCATTTGGCAAATCTGTCCATAATTCTATCCTCCTGATTCATGCTTACAAGCAAAAACTAAAGCAGGAAGTACCAGTGACTTGCTCAATACGGAAGTGGTCAAATCAAATCAAACTTTATTTGTCACATGAGCCGAATACAACAACTGTAGACTACCGTAAAATGCTTACTTAAAAGCCCTTAACCAACAGTGCAGTTCAAGAACAGTTAAGAAAATATTTACCAAGTAGACAAAAATAAAAAGTTAAAATAAAAAATAACACAATAAGAATAACAATAATTAGGTTATATACAGGCGGCACCGGTACTTCCCTCTGTAGCGCCTTATGGTCAGATGCTGAGCAGTTGCCATACCAGGCAGTGATGCAACCGGTCAGGATGCTCTCGACGGTGCAGCTGTAGAACCTTTTGAGGATCTGGGGACCCATGCCAAATCTTTTCAGTCTCCTGAGGGGGAAAAGCTTTTGTTGTGCCCTCTTCACCACTGTCTTGGTATGTTTGGACCATGATAGTTTGTTGGTGATGTGGACACTAAGGAACTTGAAACTCTCGACCCGCTCCACTACAGCCCCGTTGATGTTAATGGGGGCCTGTTCGACCCGCCTTTTCCTGTAGTCCATGATCAGCTCCTTAGTCTTGCTCACGTTGAGGGAGAGGTTGTTGTCCTGGAACCACACTGCCAGTTCTCTGACCTCCTCCCTATAGGCCGTCACATCGTTTTCGGTGATCAGGCCTACCACTGTTGTGTCGTCAGCAAACTTAATGATGGTGTTGGAGTCGTGTTTGGCCACGCAGTCGTGGGTGAACAGGGAATACAGGAGGGGACTAAGTACACACCCCTGAGGGGCCCCATTTTCTTTAATTTGAAGACGGCATATTCTGAGCCCGAGTGAGTGGACGTCTCTTTCCCTGCCTAGTGGTGGGGAGTAGGAGGCTCCTGAGGCTGCAGCCAGAGCCGTGTGCTGTGGGCCTTCCTTATTACAGCTTTTCCAATGGCTGCAGTACAGCACACAAGACCCCGGCTGACTCGACCGAAGTCCCAGATTCCACTCTCCCTGCCCCACAGATCGTACCAACCCGACCCGCGGAGGAGAAAGGGAGGGTGGGTGATAATTAAACCAGCCAACATTCCAACACTATCTCACTACTGTGGTGGGTGAAGCTGTCTGTCTATGAGCAAAGACAGAGCACTTGATGATTAAATGTCTTTGACTGTGTATATGCTTACCAAAATATTATCTCCTTGTAGCGCCATGAATATATACTGAACAAAAATATAAACGCAACATGCAACAATTTCAAAGATATTACTGAGTTACAGTTCATATAAGGAAATCATCAATTAAAATTAATTTCACGACAGGGGAGGGGCGTAGGGGCGTAGGGGCGTGGATCAGAAAACCAGTCAGTATCTGGTGTGACCACCATTTGCCTCACGCAGCGCAACACATCTCCTTTGCATAGAGTTGTGTCAGCGTTCCATCATTGTTAGAACCATTTCCATAGTCTAACCATCTGCACCGTTCAACTGAACCAGTCTGAGCACCTAGCTAGACGGTTGACATCTGCTCTCTCCTTCATGCTAGGAGTTTTTGTTGCCACGTTTAAAAGCCATATCTGCCAGTGGCCACAGCAAAGGCAGTAAAAAAAAAAATACAACACACAAATGAATTGAATTTCATGTAAAGAGACGATCTCGCATTGAAATGCACTTCCATTGGCAGGCCTTTCTGCTGTCAGTCCACTTCTGGTTGTGTAAGAGCCAGTTAAAGGACTATAACATATGGGGAGAGAGGAGAAGTCTGTCAGTGGTTGACACTTTAAATACCTGCTCGTTAAAACTTTACACCGGAGAGGACAGAATGTATTAGAGAGAGGCACAAAGTACACATCAAACTGATCCTAAACATGTCCTCTCATCTTTTGTCTGTTCCTCTCTTTAGGAGACTGAAATGATCTTGGTGACGCAGGTGATACATTTTCATGCACGCTGTACCCAGTAGTGCTCTGTGACGTCAAAATATTTTGGGGTAATTAAAATGTCTCACTATTGTCTGAAGCAGGAAAGATCACGGACAAATTATTTAAGAGGACAATGAAATATTGTCCTTGCCATAACATTTTCACAAAAGATGCTGCTGTGTACACTGCTGTTTACTCAACTGTAATCTGAGTTTACGGCAAACACACCTCACCAAAACCGCTCCATACTTTCTCTTAACTCTTGAACTTTGCCTTCAGGTTGGAATTCAGTGTAGTTAAACCGCCCCGTGTTTCCTGAGCCTCCAGACGTCAGCTAGACAGTTCGGAAATATTTCTAGAGGATGAAACAAACCCAAATCGTCATTATAAACATATTTCAGTGGCAGGATTAAACTATTAGGCCTGTCTCTAGGGCATTGTCGTGTTGGTTTGAAAAAACGGCTGCGTCTGCTGTGAGTCAATCATGTGGGTGTTCTCTGTGGCTTCGCCGGGAGGCCTGAAAGGCCTGTAAAATAGCAGCACGCAAAGCAGCAAACCTCCCGCCCATCTGTCTGTCTCTGAACTCATCGACTACGAGCTCTTCATTATTCAAAATGGAGTTTGAGTAGAAGGAATAAGGAAGGCTCTATTGTACCTTTAATGTCAATGTACCAGATATAGCTGTCATGGTCTAAAATCAACTGGCATTGGTTGTTGTGTTTTTCATGAAAGCGTTTCCCTTTGTGTGGAAGTTTGACTTAGAGGCTTTGTGTGTGCATGTCTGTGCCTTTTTTTGCTTGCATGCATGAGTGCACGTGTGCATGTGTGAACGGCTGTGTCTGGGTGCGTGACTGTTTATGTTTTATATGTGTGTGCGTGTATGCGTGCGTCTGGATGTGTGTCTGGCGATGTGTTAGTACAGCATGGCAGTAATTAGTGTGTACAGGAGGGGTTTTACTGTGGTGTGATGTCACCCCTCCAGTGGAGGCTCCCAGGCTTCTACCAGGGAGAAGGGTCTAGGCCTGACTCAAGGAACTGCTACTCCTGGAATTGTAATGGGATCGTTCATGTGGGGAGTAGAGGCCTTGCAGACTGGTAACCACTAAACAGCCAGCACACAGCAGAAGACATTGAACTCGCAGGTATCACACTGGGATCCTATACTGGAGTGAGAGGAACTGAGACGGTTTTGAGATTGCATCCAAAAGATGTACGTTAGTGTGTGTTTCTCTCGTTAATAAACCCTCGTTCTTCTTGGAATGGGCAGAGCAGACCTAACACTGCTGGCAACATTCTGTGTACTGTTGTTGACAGTATCAACAAGGAAGAGGACAGTACATTTAAGGCCCTATCCCCTGTAGTAACTCTTCTGATGGAGGCATTGATCCATCAAATGCCGTGTGTCACACTCTCTCCCCATCTGGGTCAAGGTTCAGTTCAGAGGGACCAGCCCCTCTCTCTCTCTGTGTGCCTGGTTCCAACCTCTAGAGTGTGCTCTGCTCTGCACACACGTGTTGGCCTGGAGTAGCTATATCCATCACAGTCACAGCAGAACCATGCCGGGCTGCTCTGGTGAGCCTTAGGGCGGGCCGACCTGTCAGGAGCCTGGCTCACATCAAAACAGCCAAAAAGTGAAACTAGCGCAAAGGGCATCGTCATGGCAACGTGACAGTAACCAATGCTCTAGGTCAAAGGTTGAGTGTCTGGAGGTGAAGCTTGAAAGGCCAGAGGAAAACCATGGTTTTACTCCCACACCTCTCGCATTAGTGTTTAGCATAGAGCTGTGTTTAGATGTATAGATCAGCAGGAGTTGTATTTCCAATGAGGCTACCTTATATGGCCCCTTAATGTCTGGTTATGCTTTTCTGTATGTCCAACCAAACTCCCCCATCTGTCGTTTTCACTTGATCTCTTAATTGATCAGTGGGCTTGAACTTCCATTGCTCAATTGATGTCATCCATCTCCCCTACTGATAATGAACTACAGGGATTGAAAAGGCATACTTCTGGTTACTTTCATGTCACTTCCAGAGGGATCAATGTGAAAGTCATTGCTTGAAATTTTGTGAAAATATTGGCCTCGTATTTGTCATCCAGTGGAAGGAGGCAGGTTGTCATACAAAAATACTCAATATTTTTACACACGCGCATGGGTGCACATCATTCAAACACACACACACACACACACACACACACACACACACACACACACACACACACACACACACACACACACACACACACACACACACACACACACACACACACACACACACACACACGAAGCCTCACCTCGTCTCAGCAGTACAGCTTATTTTCTGCTACATTAGGAGCTCTCCAGCAGTATCTGTCTTGCAGATGGACTGCATTAGGATCAACCAGCCCTCTGCTGCACTATCTGCCTCTTTCCCCAAATGTACACAGCATATGGCCCATAAGCAAATCATTTTCCCTTCTGTGGTGGGACCTGGGAGAGGGGAGCAGGATGGAGGGGGCAAGGCTTGGGTGTGGGCTAAGACAGACCATCTGAAGCAGCTCCCTCACTCAGAAAGCTAAGCTGCTCTCCTCGTCTGATCTGGGCTGTGGTCTGTCGGATCTCACTGAAGTTTTATTTCACCTTTTAGCCAGAATACTGAGAAGGAGAGAGAGAAGGAGAGAGAGGGAGGGAGAGAGAGAGCAGAGCCCTGTAGCATCTCCATTTGAAAATAGCAACACCTGGAAAATAAACAGATGAGAAGGACCTTTGTTTGTTTTATTTCTTCCCTAATCTTGATGGTTAATTACAGAACATGAAATAAGGGGGAGGAGAGTGTTGACAGCAGTCAGTGTTGTATAGAGACCACACTACAGTAAACAACACTTGAGGTTTGACATGAGCTGCAATTTACAGAGAGAGAGCGAGAGAGAGAGCGAGAGAGAGAAAGGGAGAGAGAGAGGGAGAGAGGGTTCTCCCAAGGATAAATATTTGGCACTGTTTCAATTCACAGTAAATCTATAATCCACTAGGCGGCCCTACTCCACACACTATTGTTTTTGATAATGAGTCAGTAAATCACTGCAAGTAAGACAATTACAAGATTGATTGGTTAAAGCCTGAAGTGAACATATCAATGTATGATATCAATGTCTGTTGAGATGTTCAGATCAACATTGTGTCCGTCCCACATTGACGTTATTAGCCACATTAGTGTCCTGATTATCCGTGGAATTCACCCAGGAAGTGACCTTTTGAAGTTTCTTGCTGGACCAGATGTAGTTTGCGGCTGTCCGTCCTCAAAATGGCCGTTATCAGAAGGACCGGTCTGCGTCTAGACTGAACCGAAGGAGCAGACAAGCATTCTCAGACGGATGATGAGACAACTCTGAGAGTTCGAAGTGGAGCGACTTCGCAGTCTTGAATTGATCAGATAAGAGCGAGCTGTTAGGTGTGCGATTCTTTCTGCTGACATGGCTTTTGTTCCCTGTACAGATCGAGGACATCAGAAAAGATTCGAACCAGATTTAAAAGTGATCACCAAATGGCATGATATTTGAGTGAAGCTAAGAGTAAATGGTCGGAGTAGGAGCAGCAGAAAAAGCATTAGAAACAGTACCAGCGTAGCACTAAGGTAGTACAGTAGAAAGTGTGTTAGCAAGATCTTCTCAGCGAGGCAGGGCTCCTAGGACATGTTCCCTTGTGCTCAGGAGTGGACATTCCCCTTGCATGCAGTCTCTGTGTGTGGAGCTCTCTGTGATCCTACCTTCCCCAGCAGTGGAAACATCAAACAGTGCTGCCCTGCGTGTACGTGACACACGATTCTGCCTGCCGTTTAGAAAACCCCAGTTAAGCTCTAAGTGAACTCAGGTGGATTATCGATTGGATCCAAAAACAAATGGTTATTTCTTCACACATTCGCCTATGGTCCTGCTACACACACTGGCACACACTGACTTGATTTACTGTGGATTAGAGAGGTGACATGAGGATTACAGCACAGCAGACCTTTTTTCCCCTTGTCTCTTTCACGACACATTGCACGGGGATATGTTGGACAGGTGTTCTGCATTGAAGAGAGGCCTACGGTAATCTGCAACATTGGCCTTACCCAGACTCTTCCCTGCTACTCCTTATATGTTTGGTCAGGCAACCGCACTCTCTCTTTCTTGACTTTCTCCCCTTTTTAATCTCTCTCTTTTTCTCTCTCTCTCTTTCTCTCTCTCTCTCTCAATATCTATGTTCTCTGTCTCACTGGCTCTCTCTCTCTCTCTCTCTCTCTTTCTCTCTCTCTCTCTCTCTCTCTCTCTCTCTCTCTCTCTCTCTCAATATCTATTTTCTCTCTCTCTCTTTCTCTCTCTCTCTCTCTCTCTCTCTCTCAATATCTATGTTCTCTATCTCTGTCTCTGTCTCTCTCTCTCTCTCTCTCTCTCTCTCTCAATATCTATTTTCTCTATCTCTGTCTCACTGGCTCACTCGCTCGCGCTCTCTCTCTCTCTCACTCTCTCTTTCTCTCGCTCTCTCCATCCCTCCGTCTCTTTTTCCTCTCCACCTCTGTCCTCTCTCCCTCCTCTGTCATCTCCAATAGAAATATTTCTAATGACGGTGAGTGATCCCGGGTCATAATTAGCAGAGTATTTATTGGAGGGTGGGGAGGTCAGGGGTCAGTATTTAGACAGGCTCTCGTTACTCCCTGATATTAAGGCTAATCGAGACGACTCTGTGTGCTGCTCTGTCCTTCTCTCCCTGGTGCCGGCTGGTCTTTGGCCCGTGAGCCTGATTGCTCCCAGCTCATTCCCAGCCGGGATCATGGTGCAGTCAGTCAGTCATTACGGAGCTATTTGAAATAGGGTGGGTCATCAAGAGGATTCAAAGATGACTGCTGGGGTTATGTGTGACTGAGAGGGAGTGGATTCAGCGGTGGTGCTTTTAAAGGAGTAGAATAGACCTTTGTGTATTCCAGTGTTACGTGGAGGGTTTTTTGGTTCCAATTGTATGTGGATATTTGGTATTTGTCGTTGATTGACATCAGTGCTGATGAGAGACTTGACGTGATGCCTCAAGTAGAGAAGGCCCCTCCTCACCTCCAACAATGTTATTCCATAGACTCCTTTCTGTCAAACTGTGTCAAAGCAATGTATTTTACTCATTCAGACTCGTCTTACTTTCCCAGGGAGGACAGTACTGTTAAAGGGGACAGACAGTGCCCAGTGTGACCACTAGAGGGCAGACCCAGTATGGCAAGCTGACTGGCAGACGGCCTACTCACTCACCACTCAGCATACCTGTACCAGACCTGTTTCACTAGCTTCACCTGGGACTACAGATACTTCCTTTTTGAAAGTTTTAGTTCACATTTTCCCAATTTGTATAAAATGGCCCATTTACTCAAGTTATGGTGTTCCCCCTCAAAACCCATCTACGGCAGGGAGCCATTGGCCTCTCATTCTGTCTACACTTGGATGGTGGTGAACATAGCTCAAAGAGGTAGCACATCAGAAACAGGACGCAACAGAGTTCACAACTGTGTCGTTTTCAGCCGAACAATATTCAGCCTCATTCTTTGTGGAATGTTTCTAGAGGAGAGAGGGATGGGATGGGGGGGGCTGGCGGTCTGAATGGAGACTGTGTTTCAGACGACCATCCTATTAGTCTCTGATGTAGCTAATAAAGTTATACGCTATCATTTACAGGGGCCTGCTTTGATGTTGTTCTAACCGCCAGGAACGATTGAGTCATCTCCAGGGGCAACAGACTGTCCAAGCTTGATCTAGTCAGGTGACATAGGAGTAACACTTTCACCAACATCCAATGGAATAGAATAGAAAAGCTGCATTGTCCACACAACGTGGAAATAACTGAGTCAGTAACAATGAATCGCCGTTGCATATTCTACTATGCGAGTGTATCTCTTTGATTCCGTCATTTAGGACTATGGCTTTATGATCTCGGACCCGCCGTGGCCCCAGTATGTGTTTGATCACTTGTCTGCTGCAGCTCTGAAAGGGCATCTGCCCTCATGGCTTGACGATGCTCTTTGAAGTTGGCTGAAGTAAAAAAAAAAAAAAAAAAACACACAAAAAACACGAAGACCACATCAGAACGTCTGTCTGTCTGTCTGTGGGACAGGAAAGACTTGCTTCATGTCATGGTCAATTACAGGCCAGTCTCCATAGCTTGCCCCCTTTAATTAAAGAGGTTGCTCACGCACACAGAAAGCCTTGTTGTTCTTCTCCGGGTGAGGCTTATGGTCAAGGGTTCTGATGTCATTGCATGGTCAGTTCCCTGTTGCTGCTCTCCTTACGCCTGGGATGGGATGTCTCCTTTCATCTGCTCACCTCCATCTTTGTCTTCATTGGTAGCCCTGCTTTTATATCAAAGGTGCTGGTGTGGCTGGTTCCCCTATACCAGCCACTGATAAGTACATAGCTACCCCAATTACCTCGTACCCCTGCACATCGACTCGGTACGACCCTGTGTGCATAGCCAAGTTATCGTTACTCATTGTGTATTCATTCCTTGTATTATAATTGTTCTATATTTTTCTCTCTGTATTGTTGGGAAGGGCCTCTAAGGAAGCATTTCACTGTTAGACTACACCTGTTGTTTACGAAGCATGTGTCAAAGAAAATTATATTCTGTCTTTTTATTTGACTTGATCTTCTGTTTTGCGAAGGCAGGTCTTCGAGACAGGATGCTGCCGTCTCAGTGCTGCTCAGCACACACACACACATCTGTTATTCCTCCAGCTGTCACCACGGCAACAGAGCTGGACTGTCTCAAGGTTCTGAAGGTTCCAGGTGAAAATAAACAAAGTCCAGGAGCAGAATCGACCGGAGGGGAGGGGAGGGAGAGCGAGAGGGAGGAGAAGTTCTTAGTTCTCACCAAGGATTCTCCCCACATACGTCATACGTGACCTACCATATTGTCATGCATTCCCTTATGACAATAGTTCTCTCTTTCATTCCATCTACCGTTTCAGGTGCAACAAATGAGCTGTGTCCCTGGTCCTCCCAGATCCAGAGTGTGTTTGCCCCGTGTCTCAGTAGCCTGAGCTGATTACTGGGGAGCATATGAAACACTCAGCAGACCTCCACGTGTTGACAATACTGGTCTTTGTGGTTCGTCCCTGGCTGGAGTCAGAGCCTTCTGTAACCAGAGCAGAGCGGTGGAGGCCATCTGGCCCGTTTAGCCCTACATTGAGCAGACGGTACATACAGCACAGCACTACAGTCGGTTGTGTCAGGGGATGGATGCCCTGCCCTGGGTCCTGTGTGTGTGTGTGTGTGTGTGTGTGTGTGTGTGTGTGTGTGTGTGTGTGTGTGTGTGTGTGTGTGTGTGTGTGTGTGTGTGTGTTGTGTGTGTGTGTGTGTGTGTGTGTGTGTGTGTGTGTGTGTGTGCGCGTGCGAGCGCGAGCGCGCGCATGTGGGATCAAACGCACCGTGATAAATTCATTACAGTGAGGCTGTTACTGTAAAAAGAACACAGGGCCAGAATATAGCCTACAGTAAACACACAAAGCCACAGACACTCAAATACACGGAAAAAGAGATAGCGAGAGAGTTAGAAAAAAATGCTGTCGCTTCTGGATTTCATTTTCAATAATCCTCAAGCCTAGTCAATTCATTGCTTTTATACGCGCTCATATTTTTCACTCCAATGTAGCATAGCCTATGAAACAAAAAATGCCTGTGATAGACAAAATGTATTTATTAGGTGTATCATAAGGAAGGAGTTGTTGTGGGTTTCCTCTATTTTAGTCTAAGCTTTTATTCGGTTCTAGGCGCTTTTGTTAATACTCCACCATGCGCAGCTCCTCATCGCGGCCCCGGAAGATACTTCCTGTATCTAACTTTGTTGGGGGTTATCTATGATATTGGCTAGTCCAAGCGGGGCTTTTGAGCAATGACTGTATATATAAATAGACAAAGCCATCGATCACATGACACCATTCCTTCCTATGGGAAGACTCAACGGGGCATTGAAGACGAATGAAGCCGGTTAAGATGGCTAAGACATAACATGAGTAGTTTGAGCTACTCCAGGAAGTGGCGTTGCAGGCTAGCTCAGTGCTGCCCCCTCACACTGAGTACCTCAAGTTGAAGGCCGACCGGGCTACTGCACGCTGCCATTAGCAACTAAATGATCCTTATAACTTCTTCTGTGTGCGATTTTCAAATAATCGGTTCAAGGACATATGTCTTTTGTATTAGAAGCAATTATTGCTATCATGATTGTCTTAGTAGATTGACCACAACCATTTTTTCATTCACAATAATGGGGTATCCTGTTTTCTGCAATCAATGCCTGCAGTACCGCGGTCAGCATTGGAGTCGAAGGGAGTTCAATGAGCGGGGGTGGTAGTTCTCCCCTGCTTTTGTGTCATTGGCAGTGTTCCCGACCAGTCACAGAGCTATACATACACTGAGTATACCAAACGTAAAGAGTGGATTCAGTGGTGGTGCTTTTAAAGAAGTAGAACAGCTTTGTTTATTC
The DNA here is from genome assembly GCF_901001165.1 of Salmo trutta. Classification (NCBI taxonomy): domain Eukaryota; kingdom Metazoa; phylum Chordata; class Actinopteri; order Salmoniformes; family Salmonidae; genus Salmo; species Salmo trutta. Next base: position 23,831,864 of record NC_042961.1, on the reverse strand, counting down.
CAGCGTTATGTGGAGGGTTTTTGGTTCCAATTGTATGTGGATAACAGGTACATTTGGAACCATTTGCCCTCGAAACGTCGGGGCATGGACTCTACTTTGGTGTCGAAAGTGTTCCACAGGGATGCTGGCCCGTGTTGACTCCAATTCTTCCCACAGTTGTGTCAAGTTGGCCGGATGTCCTTTGGGTGGTGGACCATTCTTGATACACATAGGGAAACTGTTAAGCATGAAAAACCCAACAGCTTTGCAGTTCTTGACACCCTCATACCAGTGCACCTATAACCCGTTCAAAGGCACTTCAATCTATTGTCTTGCCCATTCACCCTCTGAATGGCACACACACACAATCCACGTCTCAGTTGTCTCAAGGCTTAAAAATCTTTCTTTAACCTGCCTCCTCCCCTTCATCTACACTGACTGAAGCTGATCTAACAGGTGATCCTAGCTTTCACCTGGAAAGAGCAGGTGTGTGTGTGTGTGTGTGGGGGGAGGTAAGTATACTCAGTGTATACTTACCTCCCCTTGTTGATGTGCAGTGCTGTATCACTATGCGTACCTTATTTCCCCACATATTACTGAGCTTGCTGTGTAATCGCTGAGGGTCTTGCTCCACGTACTGAATATATCAGGAGATTGCTTTGGATCACATATTGTTTCCAGTGTCTAATCACTGTATGTTCTCTTGTAGGCTGGTATGCCTCCCCCCTCTTGGCTGATTTTAACCTGCAACCAAATGATTGTAATAAAGGAAAAGCACATGAACTGCTATTGTAGTCTGCTTGGTTCATGGCCAATGGTTGCTACCCAAATCTAAAAACCTGAGGGTTTTTTACACACGAGTGCATCTCATCCAAAACAGATATTGTAAATCAAGAAATCGTGTCAATAAAAAAAATCGTCAGGCTATTAGTGCGTGTGTGTGTCTGTTTCTGTGGGTCTGTTTTTCCTCTTCAATTCCCAGGTTATTTCTCGCCTTAGCTTGAAGCGGTATTTCCCTGATCGCTCAGAGGTCAGACTGGCCCGCTGCCAGGTTGTAGACATGACGATAGAGTATAAAACACAGCCCTTAGGACACCAAGAAGAGGTGGGCGTGTGTGTGTGTGCGTGCGTGCCTGTGTGTGTGTGTATATGCAGGTTAAATGAAAATAAAAATAACAGATTGGCCATGCCTGCACGCCAGTGTCCAATTAGTTATCTGCAATGATAAATGCCTGTATGGATACGCTGGGCCCAGCGAGATGACTGCTATCTGTGTAGTGGGTGATGTCCGGGAGGCAGGATAGGAGGGTGTTTGTGTGGACAGCTGCTGACTCCTTAGTGTGTGATTTATGTCTCCATGTTGCAGAGTGCTCTCTCGCTCTCTCTCTCTCTCTCTCTCTCTCTCTCTCTCTCTCTCTCTCTCTCTCTCTCTCTCTCTCTCTCTCTCTCTCTCTCTCTATTGAGCTGTTTCTGTCCGGCTCCGTGTAGGATGAGAACTGGCTGTGCTGCATCATAAATCAAACAACCCCCTCTTTCCCAACCGAAAAATCTCCTCTGTCACTTTTTACATTTTGGATGAAGTGTTCTTTATGCCACGTTATGCTCGCTACAGTTCCCATCCCTCTGAATCTCGAGTCTTGACACAGTGCTTTCTCAGTACATTTTAGATCATTTGCATTTTTATAGCGTTAGAATGAACAGGGCCATAAACTATGAGGAGCGATCATACATACAGCCACGTCTGAACAGGGCTTTGAAAGGTTCACATTCAGTAAATGGATGCCGTGAAATAGTCAAATGACTGTGCTTCATGGTCTATTAATTATTTGACATCCGCTGTATGTCAGTGCATTTTGTTTTGGTGTGAATTCACCCATAGGTCATCATTTCCCAGGCAACAGAAGGAGAGAACTGAGAAAGTCCATTGCAGTTGGACAATTGGACAGCGTTTTCAATGGACAGTGTTTTCCTCGTTGAAACAAATTGCCTACATATGTGGGATCTTAATTTGACCAGTTTCGTCGCAGCTCTAAAATAATCCTGCAGCAGGAGAATTTAATTATTCAATAAATTAAAATGATAATTTCAAACATTAAATTTGTTTTGATACAGTGCGCTATAGTATGGATGTAGTCTACGGCTGTATTTCGGATACACTTGTATGTCGTAGTGAAGGCCAATATCTATCTTGTGTTATTAAGCTATATAAAATGACAGTTGTTGATGGTGTTGGCTGCATTTCAGTTAGATTTTTGAACAATTTAATGTCACATTAGTAGCAGCTACTGTGGTAGGACATGTATTATGTCTGGTTCTTTAGCGTTTGAGCGAGTGAGAGAGAAAGAGAACTGGTTCAATTGAATTTCCCGCGGCATAAGAAAATTCTCATCGACAACAGAGTGATCAAATTAAGATACTATATCTGTAAGTCAATTACTGTGTCTGGCTCTCTAATATTGATTTAGCTAACATCCTGTCCTTTGTGGAGTTGTTGTGTGGTTAATGAGGGACATTTTGTATTAAGGGGACTGAAAGTGGCTAGCTGGCCAGATTCCCCTTACACCCGGCGCTGCTAACATGCCTAACTGAGCGGGTAGAGACCAGAGCCTTTGGCATGAGGCCGATGTGGGCTAGGCTAGGCTATGTGTTACGAGGACCACAGATGTTCCTGTAATCTAGTGGGTGTCCTGCCCTTCGCATAGTGAGAGCCCTTAACAGGACATGAAGCAAGATGAAATGAAACATATGTCTAGCTGTTGCCTGTGAGAGGGGAAGAGCATGGACACACACACACACACACACACACACACACACACACACACACACACACACACACACACACAGGTCCATCATCACAAACACAGATATGTCTCTCTCTCTTTCTCTCTCTCAACCACACACACACCCACAAAATGTGTTTTTACAATAACACTTTACATCACCAGCAAACTTCCTCCTGGAGCCGTGTTGGCATGAGACAGGAAGTCGCCGTGCTAATATACAAGTGATATTCAAGAGTAGAAAAGAGGTGACATGGCGGGGTGAGAAGGCTATCCCAGGTGCCCCAGCTGCCCTGGAGATTAGAGAGAGATTAACAAAGGGGTCACAGCGCTGGCGTGGGACACACAACTGGGGAGACAGACTCCGGCTGGCCTGGATGGGCGGCAGTTTGGATAGTACTATTATGACTCCATTACTGCATTTGATGTAAGTAGAACAATAGTACCAGTTAATGCATCTGATTTGGAGAGACATACTTTACTTTTGAAAGTAATTGTTTAGCCATGGATTTGGCGTAATTCCATCAACCACTTACAAATTTAACATCAAACGCTTCAGCTGCTGGAAACTTCCTCACATCCTCCTTGGACAGACTCCTTCGCACCCTCTCTCCTTCTTCCCCCTTTCACTCTCTCTCTCTCTCGTCTCCGTTCTCTCTCACACACATCCCTTCTGTGGCGTGGTCAGTCTTGGCCTTCTGTTTCCTGGGGCATGTGTATCACGGACAGACTTCCTCTCACTGTCAGTCACAAATCACAGACAGAACACACTGGTCAAAATCACACTGTTTTATTATCACACTGCGGCCCTGTTCGGCACCGGTGCTAAATCTTTGGGCCATCAACTGAAGACTTGGTCTGTGAGAATGAGATCTTCAAAAGAAATGGCAAACATAGCTTGCAGTAGAACTGTTGGTCATTTGTGATGAATTCATTTGCATAGGAGCAGGACTAAGGCTAGATTCTTCCTCCATGGTAAATAGACAAGAGGAGAACATAAGAAACCAGACAGTTGATCCAGAGCCCATTCACTCCTAGTTGAGTTGTTTGCTGCAGTCATCTGATCGAAGGTCTCTTACGGCACAACCCACACACGCTCACAAAGAACTCCATTCACCATTGATTATCACTGACAGTGTTTTTACTGTTTAATTGAGAATCATCCCTGCTAATACTGGCTCCTGACTTCCTCTCTAAACCACATTTGCATCACTCCAATCACCTCTTCCCCTTTTCCCGCTGCCCTGTCCTCCTTCTAGTGAGAGCAACCTAGTGCCAGCTAAATGGCCTGAATTGCACAAGACAGCAGACCTTATTAGGAAGCATGGAACTTCTTCTTCCTTTCTGCGACATATCATGTGCAGAATGATATCTTACAGCTTTAGTCGTAAATCCACACACATCCATCTTTCTTGAACAGGGCAAATATTTAGACGTGCATTCAGCAGCAGTTCCTGATTCGGGGCTGCTGGAATCTGGAGACTAGGGGAGAGTTGTGGATGTGGTAGATGATACAATACGTCGATTGATGTATAATGGACTAAGGTACATAAAAATAGATTTTATCTCAATGGGACTAACCTGGACAAATATTCCTACAAGTCCTACATTTTTGCACATACAATATCACTCAGTGACGTCGATGCATAATTTACACCAATATCTGAGTTACTCACTTGTTGCTCAAGTTAAGGATTTGGCGTGGAGTTCACATCGTCGCATAGCCTCTGTTTGGGCAGTCTTCGCTTTATTGTCAATGTATGTTGAAAATGAGCGAACTGGTGTTGCTTGAATTATGCCGTGAGCCCTGTGGTGCAGCTCTGAGCTGAGGACTGCATGTAGCTTTGAGCTCTGTGAAGGAGAGCTTACCATTCTGTGTCTCTTGGAGTTCTGTTTGAGCACTGGGGATTTTTTCCGCTCTGTGAGAAACATGAAAAGGCCTCAACTGGCAGAGGATGGAGGGTTTTCTGCTTCGGAGTAATCCTGAGTAATCCTCTGAGACTTTGTGGCCAGTCTCAAAAAAACTTCACCCAGATCCACTCGGTATCTTAGCAACCGCATGCCAACAACACCTCATTATACCGTGAAGACTGGAGACAGGGAGTGTGATAGAATGAAAGAACCAGTAAGAGAGGGAGGAAGAGAAAGAAAGAGATTGAGATGTCTTTAGTCAAGAATTTTAAATGGACTCTCTCACAATTGACACTAGCCAGTGTTTAGGTGCCAACGGCGGAGCGAGCGTGTAAGCCCATTGGGGAAAAGCAGCCAAATATCACCTTGTGTCAATAATTTGTTTATTTTCATTTGCGTTTGCTGGCGTCCCATCGTCTGAGGCTAAAGCATATCAACACATGCTCACGCTCTCACCTTCCACAGAAATGCAATCCCAATCACGCACCACCACCACACACACACACACATACACACACACACACACACACACACTCACACACACACACACTCACACACACCACTCTCAGAGAATGTGTTAGATTATATTCCTGTGCTATATACAGTATGTGGACTTGCTGCAGTAAGTTGAGCTGAGGGAGGGCTGGCTGTTAGTAGTGCTGACAGGGCGTTTGACTGTACCTCCACTCAGGCCTGGTGAGGAATGGGCCTGTCACAGCCCTAGAACCGGGCCCAGCTGTGGGCCTGTGTGCATGAGACGCAGGGCTCTGGTAACTGGGCCTGACACATAGCAAGGCGAAAGCTTTCAGAGCCTCATCCATCATGCTGTAGCCAGGCTCTGCTAGCCACCCTGATCACGTCAGCAATGCAATGCTCCACTCACTGCCTGGCCTGCTAAGCCCACCACCACATACCGTTCACTACCATTTAGACCTATCCTTCAGCTCCAACACACAGCTGCTAATGTACTGCTAAAACACTTCACAGGGCCAGGGAGAGTCCCCAGCATGGAGCTCACCCAGGGGGCTCAACAGGGGTGAGGCTGAGCTGGGGAAGTACTTGTCAAGATGGCCGGTATGTGTTCACACTGGTGGACATTCTGTAAATGTATTTCCCTATGTTTACTACTTGAGCCTGAGGCTGTTATTCACCCAGACCCAGGCCAGATAGGAATTAAACCAGCAGACCATCCAGCAGAAAAACACTCTGGTTCCTGTGTTTGACGGGCGTCCTGAATAGGGAGGGCAGGGGAAGGTAGGGCAGGATGGGCAGGATGGGCACCCAGGGGAGAGATGAGACTGCCCAGTGAAAGAGCGGCAGCAATGAGGAATTTCACGCCTGCTGGTTGGGAGTGGAGCCCCCTGAAAGAGCCAGTCTGTGCGAACATCGGCCCCCGTCTGGGTGGGGGTGGGGGGGGTCACCATTGTGGGGGTCCGGAGAGGGGATATGGGAGTGACATCATCATTGTTAATGCCAATGAGAACAACAGCTGTCTCATAGAGTGCATATGGAAGCCGCTGTCTCTTCTATTCATACTTTTCTGGTGTTAATTAAGTCTTCAGAATAAGTTATAATTCATTTATTACTGCTGTAGCATATTGTCAACTATCACAAACAATATCTAACCCTTGGCAATAACTGAAATTGAGTCACCAAAAGTTGTTTTGTCTGCTTGAATGGTGATCTCTCTCTCCCTCTTTTGCTCTATCGCGCACTTGGTCTCTCTCTCTATCATTCTCTCTTTATTTCTCTCTCTCTTTCTCTGAAAGGATGAGTTGTTGTAAAGAAAGATGTTTTACTCTGAAAAAAAGCATCTGTCCCTTTCTCTGAGCTACAGATCCAAACAGACCTTGGGTTCTTTTGGGTCACTGATGCCATTCTCTGTCCTGTGCGCCAGTAGCCTCATCAGCCAATCAGATGCCTGCGTGCTGTTTGAAGATCTTTACCACAAAGACATTCTTTGAAGTTATTCATTGTGACAGTGCTCAGCTGACATCTTTAAACCCAACGCACTAAAGCGCAGCTTATACTTTAACTCCAAGGTAGGCTATACAGTATCGTGGCGGGTTTTCTTCTTTTCAGTATTGGAATTGCTCTCAGATCTTCTGGACAGTTTCCTTTCAGACTTGCTGCCATGCGTTCAACCGAAATGCAGATTCCACTTCCCCATTGAATCTTTGTTTCTTTCCTTTTAGTGTGAGCAGTGGGTGAAGTGGCGGAACGGGCTGATCAAACGTGGACTAGCCTGGGTGCTTGGAACCCTTTTGTCCCGCTAGCTTGTACAAACACAGTCCCCTCTGGCTCACTCAGAAAGCATAAGAGGAGGAAAAGATGGCGTGGATATATATAAGGTGTAAGGATATATAAGGTACAGAATATCATAATACACTATATGTTGATAAAACTGTCCGTTTGGTCTACACAGCCATAAAGGTGGCCAATAATGGATAATACGACACTGTATATTTTTCTGTTTTCTTTTTGGGTCCTTGCTTTGAATATAATCATGGAATAAATCAGAATACATCTGTTCATGTACATTATTCTTTTCAGAGATTATTTTGTTTTATTTCTGGCATCAAACATATTCAGGTATTACACAGGGACACAAAAAGATGGAATACTGATAGCGAAAGGTGCCGTGAACATGCAATTATGATTATGCAAATTGCAAGACATTATCAAAACCTGGGGAATGATTCTTGCTCTTGCTTTGCTAACAGTTAAAGTCACTTATCTGACTGTAGAACTCGTGCTAGACAAACACTCCTCCCCGCCCTCCCTTCGGCAAATCAGATCACAACTCAATTTTGCTCCTCTCTTCCTATAAGCAGAAACTCAAAACAGGAAGTACCCGTGCTAAGGTCTATTCAACGCTTCTCTGACCAATCGGAATCCATGCTTCAAGATTTTTTGGATCACGCTGACTGGGATGTGTTCCGTGTAGCCTCTGAGAATAACATTGACGTATGCACAGACACAAGTTCATCAGGAAGTGTATGGGGATGTTGTTCTTTCTCGGACTATTAAAACCTACCCAAACCAGAAACCGTGGATAGATGGCAGCATTCGCGCAAAACTGAAAGCGCGAGCCACGCATTTAACCATGGCAAGGTGACTGGGAATATGGTTGAATACAAACAGTGTAGTTATTTCCTCTGTAAGGCAATCAAACAGGCAAAATGTCAGAATATAGACAAAGTGGAGTCGCAACTCAACGGCTCAGACACGAGACGTATGTGGCAGGGTCTACAGACAATCACGGATTACAAAGGTAAAACCTGCCAAAACACTGACGTCTTGCTGCCGGACAAGCTAAACACCTTCTACGCCCGCTTTAAGGAATGTGGGCTCTCGTTCTCCGTGGCCGACATGAGTAAGAAATTTAAACACCCCTCACAAGGCTGCCGGCCCAGACAGCATCCCTAGTCGCGTCCTCAGAGCATGCATGCGCAGACCAGCTGGCTGGAGCGTTTACGAATACATTCAATCTCTCCCTATCCCAGTCTGCTGTCCCCACTTGCTTGAAGATGTCCACCATTGTTCCTGCACCCAAGAAAGCAAACGTAGCTGAACTAAATGACTATCGCCCCGTAGCACTCACTGCTGTCATCATGAGAGGCTAGGATCATATCACCTCTACCTTTCTGACATCCTACTACTACTTCAATTTGCTTACTGCCCCAATAGATCCACAGATGATGCAATCGCCATTGCGCTGCACACTGCCCTATCCCATCTGGACAAGAGGAATACCTAAATAAGAATGCTGTTCATTGACCATAGCTCAGCTTTCAACACCATAGTTCCCTCCAAGCTCATCATTAAGCTCGAGGCCCAGAGTCTGAACCCCACCCTGTGCAACTGGGTCCTGGGTAAGAAACAACACCTCTACTTCGCTGATCCTCAACACAGGGGTGCGTGCTCAGCCCCATCCTGTACTCCCTGTTCAACCATGACTGCATGGCCACGCACGCCTCCAACTCAATCATCAAGTTTGCAGATGACACAACAGTACTAGGCCTGATTACCAACGATGACGAGACAGCCTACAGGGAGGAGGTGAGGGTCCTGATGGAGTGGTGCCAGGAAAATAACCTCTCCCACAACGTCAACAAAACAAAGGAGCTGATCGTGGACTTCAGGAAATAGCAGAGGGAGCACGCCCCTATCCACATAGACAGGACCGCAGTGGAGAAGGCTTCAAGTTCCTCAGCGTACACATCACTTACAATCGGAAATGATCCACCTATACAGACATTGTGGCGAAGAAGGCGCAACAGCGCCTCTTCAACCTCAGGAAGCTGAAGAAATTCGGCTTGGCCCCTAAGACCCTGACAAACTTTTACAAATGCACAATTGAGAGCATCCTGTCGGGCTGTATCACCGCCTGGTACGGCAATGCCACCGCCCGCAACCGCAGGACTCTCCAGATTGTGGTGTGGTCTGCCCAACACATCACCAGGGGTACACTGCCTGCCCTCCAGGACACCTACAGCACCCGATGTCACAGGAAGGCCAAAAAGAACATCAAGGACATCAACCACCCGAGCCACGGCCTGTTCACCCCCACTATCATCCAGAAGGGGAGGTCAGTACAGGTACATCAAAGCTGGGACTGAGAGACTGAAAAACAGCTTCTATCTCAAGGCCATCAGACTGTTAAATAGTCATCACTAGCCATCACTTGCCGTCTACCACCCGGCTACTCAACCCTGAACCTTAGAGGGTGCTGCCCTATATACATAGAAATGGAATCAGTGGTCACTTTAATAATGGAACACTAGTCACTTTAATAATATTTACATTCTGATTTACTCATTTCATATGTACATACTGTATTCTATTCTACTGTATTTTAGGCAATGCCACTACTTTTAGATTTGTGTGTATTGCTGTGAATTGTTAGATACTACTGCATTGTTGGAGCTAGGAACACAAGCATTTTGTTACACCTGCAATAACATCTGCTAAATATGTGTATATAACCAATAACATTTGATTTGATTTGAACACATTTCCCACCAGTTGAGAATATTTCCTGGTGTAAAGTTTTTCCCCTGTTTTTATTACTGATAGTAACGGAATCTCCCCTGATATTTAGTTTATACCCACCTTTTTATTGGATCCACACATTGATATTTTTGGGATCAGAGGGGGTTGCCAGAGAGAAAAGTTCTCTCCAGTCCGGGGAGACTGGTCCCAGCTCCACGCAGGAGGCCTCCAGCGATGCTCCTCAGCCCGGAGCCTCCAGCGACGCTCATCAGCCCGGAGCCTCCAGCGATGCTCCCCAGTCAGGAGCCTCCAGCGACGCTCCTCAGCCCGGAGCCTCCAGCGACGCTCCTCAGCCCGGAGCCTCCAGCAACGCTCCCCAGTCAGGAGCCTCCAGCGATGCTCCTCAGCCCGGAGCCTCCAGCGATGCTCCTCAGCCCGGAGCCTCCAGCGACGCTCCTCAGCCCGGAGCCTCCAGCGACGCTCCTCAGCCTGATGCCTCCAGCGACGCCTCTCAGCCCGGAGCCTCCCGCGACGCTCCCCAGTCAGGAGCCTCCAGCGACGCTCCCCAGCCCGGAGCCTCCCGCGACGCTCCCCAGTCAGGAGCCTCTAGTGACGCTCCTCAGCCCGGGGCCTCCAGCGACGCCCCTCAGCCCGGGGCCTCCAGCGACGCCTCTCAGCCCAGGACCTCCAGCGACGCCGCTCAGCCCGGGGCCTCCAGCGACGCCGCACAGCCCGGGGCCTCCAGCAACGGTCTGCAGCCAAGAGCCTTCAGCGGTGGTCTGCAGCCAAGAGCCTTCAGCGGTGGTCTGCAGCCCAGAGTCTTCAGAACGGGAGCTACGCCCAGAGCCAGAGCCACCTCCGTAGTGGGAGGATTGGCGAAGGGGGGGGTGTAGCACAGGAACCATCGTTGACGGTGGCCACCCTCCCTTCCCTCCCTTTAGGTTTGGGGTTGTTTTTGTGTTTTTTTTTTTTTGAGGTGCAGTCGGGGTCTGCACCTTTGGAGGGGGGTACTGTCACGTCCTGACCAGTAAAGGGGTCATTTGTCATTGTAGTATGGTCAGGGCGTGGCAGGTTGTGTTGTTTTTGTGTGTTTTGGGGTTGGTTTATTTAGAGGGGATTTGTTCTAGTTTTCATTTTCTAGGGTTGTTTTCTATGTGTGGCCGAGTATGGTTTCCAATCAGAGGCAGGTGTCTTTCGTTGTCTCTGATTGGAAGACATACTTAGGCAACCCTTTTTTCCTTTGGGTTTGTGGGTGGTTGTTTTCAGTATAGCCTATGTGCCTTACGGAACTGTTTCGTCGTTTGTTTATTTTGTTTGAGTGTTCTCTCTAAATAAAGAAAGAAGATGAGCACTATACCCGCTGCGCCTTGGTCTGTCCCTTATGACGCTTATGACAGGAAGGAGAAAAGCTCCCTAACAGAAATGTAACAAAAAGCATCTCAACCAAGCATGTCTTGAATATATTTATTTTCATATTTATATTTATATTTATGAACATATTTATTTTTGTGGTGTAGGGCAATTTGTTTGGTGCCGGAGCGCAAAAAAATTATATAAATTAAAATCATCATTTCGCAGTCAAAGTTTATCACCGTCACCAACAGGCCAATGCAATATATTAAAGATTTGTTTTTTTTACAATATGCAGCAAATTCATCTACAAATGAAACATCTGCCTATGCCTATACACACATTGGCTCAAAGATTTTTGTCTTCTAATACCCTCACGCACTAAATTAGGCTCAACTTATTTCAAAATAGGCCATCATCACTGACATTGATTTAGCTTTGATCAACCTTTACGAGTACCATTGTGAGAAGTGGCAGAGTGCTGCTCCGGTGCGCTCCTCCAGCACTACACCTCTGCTTACTATGCCAAAGATTTGTTTAACAAATGTTTCAATGCAACATGATCGGAAAAGGAGTTACGAATACACATTGACAGCAAATATTTTTTACAGTAATTTGCAAATCTCCTGAATCTGATGCAAAGATCCAGGATCTGACAGCTACCCTACTGAGTTCTTCAAATACATTCACCGTTAATCATCAAAATGGCAGCTGAAATAAAACAATCCTCAACAATTCCACCACCCAAACGGAAACTGTAAACTCATTGCTGAATCATCCCGACCGAACAGGTTTTATCAAAGACATCAAACAACATGCCTAGTCACTATTAACGGTATAACATCATAAAGTTTAACACTGAACAGGCGAACCAGGCAAGGATGCCCACACTCTCCCTCACTATTTGCACTATTCATCGAACCACTTGCCACTGCTATACGACAAAATGAAAACCTCTCTCACTCTCAATACAAACCACAACATCAGCCTTTATGGAGACGCTATATTGCTATGCCTACAAAATCCATCAGACTCACTACAAGAAGCCATTACACTCAAAAATACATTCTCTGTTATATCTGAATACTTTATAAACTCGACTAAATCCACAATTCTACCCGTGTGGAGATTCATGCAGAACTCCTGGAGGAGTCCCATGCAGAATACATTTGTTTACACTATCTTCCCTTAAACAGCTTTTCTCTCTGATGTGGACATTGTGATTAAATCAACATAATATCAGTCCCTTTCAATGCAACAAAACAAAACAAATCTAACTTTGCGAGATTGAGTCTGTGATTTTGTTGTAGGCCAAGGAGTGCATTGGAGTAGCCTTTGGTTGTGAGTAGCCTAGATGAGTAGAATTTGGTTGTGAGTAGCCTAGATGAGTCACCTTTGGTTGTGAGTAGCCTAGATGAGTAGCCTTTGGTTGTGAGTAGCCTAGATGAGTAGCCTTTGGTTGTGAGTAGCCTAGATGAGTAGCATTTGGTTGTGAGTAGCCTAGATGAGTAGCATTTGGTTGTGAGTAGCCTAGGTGAGTAGCGTTTGTTTGTGAGTAGCCTAGATGAGTAGCCTTTTGGTTGTGAGTAGCCTAGATGAGTAGCATTTGGTTGTGAGTAGCCTAGATGAGTAGCATTTGGTTGTGAGTAGCCTAGATGAGTAGCATTTGGTTGTGAGTAGCCTAGGTGAGTAGCGTTTGTTTGTGAGTAGCCTAGATGAGTTGCCTTTTGAGATTATAGCACAGCCACTGAGTGTAGACATGTGTGTACATTTGTTAATATTCTTTGCTGGTTTGCAAGTTAATATCCCAGTTATAGCTAGTTTTGGTCAGTAACGGAGGAGTGATTGTTGTGTCATTTTCAGCCATCTATTGGGCCAATGATGTTACAGATCTTTTTGTATTTTTGGAAATGTGATTGGAGCTTTCGGGACAAGTAAAACATCAGTCCTGAAATGGTTCATGTCAAGCCATGCATAATGTTGCCCACATTATTACCCAAATAATGATCATGATCAACGGACCAGCCAGTCTGGCATTTGCCCAAACTGCCCTATGGCCCGTCCATTTCTTATTACAGGGACACATACCAAACCCAAACATCCCCAAAAATGAGGGTAACGACATGAGCAATATTTGCAGGTCGACACCTCAATGTGGTGATGTAAAAAAAAAAAAATGTAAGCAATTTCAAGAATTGGACATTTCATCATGCTAACTTAGTCATTCTATCTTCAGAAGTTGGTAAAAGTGTGTCCCTGTCGATAAATAAAGACATTGGTCAAAAGAAGCCATTCGATACAATCAATTCATCCACATTTAAGTATAGTAACTAATACTACTCCATACTTGGCCCGTCTTACTGGTTTGATTGTTCTCAGTGATTGTCTGTTCAACAAGCTCTCACAGTCTCACTGCAGAATTAGACATTTATCCACGTTGCTCCAAAAGTCCCATTTCAAAGTGTTTTTGACACCCTGGGTTGCCCTTCCTGCTCTGTAACATTTCATTTCTCCAAATGTCAAATTTCAAAGTTAAAGGTGATGTTTAGGCAGTCATTCCGAATGGTTGAGGTAACCTAAGGGTTAAGATTTGGGATAGGTACAAAAATAAAACAATTACACCCATGTGCCATCCCCATCCACAATGCCATCGCAAAACCCAAGTCTGATAGATGGTAATAGTGTTGCCCTTAGTGTCTGGTTTTGGAGGCACTGTGTGTGTGTGTGTATGTGTGTGTGCGCGCACTCTTGCGTGCGTGTGTGCATGCGTTTTTGTGGGTGTATGCCTGCCTGCCTGTATGCGTGTGCCTGCTTGAATGTTTGTTTGCGTGTGTGTGTGTGTGCGTGTGTGTGTGTGTGTGTGTGTGTGTGTGTGTGTGTGTGTGTGTGTGTGTGTGTGTGTGTGTGTGTGTGTGTGTGTGTGTGTGTGTGTGGATATCACAGGTGTGTGACTGATTCTGCTATAATATTTAGATTTACCTGCGGCAATGCACCAAATTCAGGTTTCAGCAGTGGATCCTTTCTTGATAAATCGACCTGCTGAAGGACAAACAGAGTTGTCTGGGCTTATCGCCATACAGATGGCTCTGAGTGTTCAGTGGGGTTTGGCGGTGGCTCGCGCCTGGACGTGCTACGGTGGTGATGAAGAAATGCTGGCTGATCCCCAGTCAGGGAGAAGCAGTAACTGAAAGATGGGAGAATATAGGGATTAAACCCTCTCCGGTGGGAGAGAGATAAAGTGAGGGGGGGGTTAAGGCAGGGCTCTAAGGTGTGTTGATGAAAAGCAGGAGGGTGATATGCATTTCGTAAACTTGATAACCAGTGCTGTGCTCATTTCTATATCTATGGTGTGTTTAGGATCGTCCTTTAATAACATAATGCCTCCTCAGGGACTACCTGACGTTTAACATATCCTGGTACATAGAAATGGGTCTAGTCTTCATTTACTCCTTTCACGTGGGCAGGTATATCCACATTTCATCATATGTTCAACTATTAAATCAGCTGTGTTTGTTACTTCTAGACAGGAACGAAAGACTGCACAAAGATTGGCCACCGCTGTTTTTGTAGGTCAAGACTCACGGCATGGGAACATGGCCATCTAAACCTATACAATCCAAGTTGCTAATTTAGTGGTGCTTGGGAGATGTGGTCCCACTATTCCCTCTTGGCTTATGTGGACATATCAGACCTAGAAGTAGCATTCCATTGGTGGCTCAGTGAGGGTAAACTGACTTGGGCCCGTATCCACAACGTATCTCAGAGTAGGAGCGCAGGATCTGCCCATTTAATCTTATCCATTATGTTTTTTTTTTAAAGATCAGCGCTCCTACTCTGAAACACTTTACTGTCCCACAAGTCCCCACACCCTCCCTCCCGGAACCAGACCCCAGACCCTAGATCCCAGCGTCAGATAAACCAGGTCTGAAGGGGTTATTAATTAAAGCCTGAGAGAGTGGCCGACCAACTGGCCGCTCCACTGCTTGACCTCTGACCCTGACCAGCTGCCATGACCTTCCTAACCACATTCCCCTGATAAGACAGGAAGATAAAGAGAGAGGAGGGGGGGAAGAAAGAGGGGGGGTGTCCAGAGTTGTGGAAAGTGAAGATGGAAGGGGTGAGAGAAGGGGGAGGTGTGCATAGAGAGGTTGAGGTAAGGTAGGGGTGGAAGAGGGAGAAGAGAGTAGGGTGGAGAAGAGAAGAGAGACTGAGTGGGTGAGATAGGAGAGAGGGAAATAGACGGTGGGTGAGAGATAAGAGAGGAAGATAGATGAGTCAAAGAGGAAGAGAGAGAGAGTGGGTGAGAGAGAGGGGCGAGGAAGAGAAGAGGTAAGGGGGAGGAGGACAGTGTGCATCTCAGCTTTCAGGCGGGCTGCCCTGGAGGCAGTGTTATCAGACCTGTCACTATACACTGATAGGACACAGTGTTCTGGTTGTCCCCGGCTCCAAACAACACATGTAAGGACTCAGCATTTGTGCCTCCAGTGATAGTGAGGAAGATACTGGAGATAAGAGTGCTGGATTAATTAGTGTCTCACTCACATGAACTCACACACTCAGACACACACACAAACACACACACACACAACCACACAGATTCACAAATACATTCAGACACACACACACACTCCCCAGACATACCTCCCATATTCCCACACACTGACCTCACAAACAGACTCAGAGAGCCTCCCTGATGTATCATGCATTGTGCAACATTAGGAGTGTACTGTATCACCGTGTTAGTCCAGAGGAGATAGAGTCATGAAGACAAAGGGAATGCAGCCAGTGGTCTCTGACAATTCCATGTGAGTTATTACAGTTTGAGATGATTGTAAATCAACGTTGTTTCCAGGCCTGTGACGGAGTTAGGAGTACAGAACGGTATTTGCCAGGGAATGCATCGGTCCAGTACAGGGAGTTAAAATATGCTCTGGTGTCCTGGCTTGTACAGAAACACACACACGCACCCCTAGCACGCACTCATACACACACACACACACACACCAGTGGTGGTCGTTAATGTTTAAGATAAGGGAGAAAGATCTTTTTTTAAATGAGCATGGCCTTGTTTCTGTGAAAGCATATTGGATGACTGTCTGTTCATATTCCGTTCACTCGGCTCAACGTAACATCGACAGGTTTAGGCTGCTACGTGATACTAGAATTTCCATGTACCCATCATGAGCATTTCGCTACACTCGCATTAGCATCTGCTAACCATGTGTATGTTGACCAATAAAATTGATTTGATTTGATGAGGTTGCTACAACCGACGATACAAATGAAAGTTCATAACGTAGGTGCGATAGGTCGAGAGACAAATTGGAGTAATCAAGGTGACAGACAGTGACACGTTCAATATCGCCTTGCACACTCTTGCCTGCATCTAGCTGATCTGGGTAATCACTAGTCCAATAGTTGCAAATAAGAGTTTCTATTGGACAAATTCAGGTATGTTTATCCCTGTTTTGTTCTGTTTGATTCCTTTTAAGACATTTTTTTCAACAGAATCGGCGGAATGAATACACCCCTGATCACACGCAAACACAGTTCACTTTCATAGCAGCCACATACAAACACCATGATCATTTTGCTCGTTGTATAAATTCTTTATCTCATCTACGTGCTCTCCTCATCCTACCTTTTCCCTTTGCTTGTGGACTTAAGTGCATAACACATCAGATCTCTGTGACCAGGCGGAAAAACCTTTCCAAGCCAAACCTTCATATCATAACCTCTAATCGCTACACACAGCATACATCGTCGTCACCATATTTGCTAACGTCATAGTAAACCCGCTACAATCATGCAGTACAGTGTACAGTCAGCAAACAGTTTAGCAGTTACACTGGCAAGCCACGTGGTAATAAATGTATAAAAGCTTACCTTGACTTGGAAGCGTTCCAGTGTTTGATAGCCATAGCCATCTAGCTAACATAGTATCCCTCTGTGTTCAAGCCAGCTAGCTACATTCGTTAGCTAAGTGAAAGTTAAAAGAAATACTACGAAATATAGCTATCTCTCTTTCTCTCTTGCTTCTCCTTCATTTTTAAAGAAATGTATTTGTTCAAAACTGTTTCTCTCTCTTTGAGTCAACTACTCACCACATTTAATGCACTGCAGTGCTAGCTAGCTGTGGTTTATGCTTTCAGTACTATATTAATTCTCTGATCCTTTGATTGGGTGAACAACATGTCAGTTCATGCTGCAAGAGCTCTGATAGGTTGGAGGACATCCTCTGGAAGTTGTTATAATTACTGTGTAAGTCTATGGAAGGGGGTGAGAACCATGAACCTCCTAGGTTTTGTATTGAAGTCAATGTACCAAGAGGTGGACGGAAGCTAGCTGTCCTCCGGCTACAACATTGTGCTACCCTACATACAGAGTGCTGTTAAGGCTACTGTAGACCTTCAATGCAAAGCAATGTGTTTAAATCAGTTATTTGGTTACATTAATATATTTAGCACAGTTTTATCTAAAAAGGATAACTTTTTTCATGTTTCACTTTTTTTTTAAATTAAATTCATTCAGGAGGATGGTCCTCCCCTTCCTCCTCAGAGGAGCCTTCACTGACACACACACACAAACACACACACACAGATTGAAATTGACTGTAAGTAAGGTTACACAGCTCATTTCGCTACATACTATATGACACACAACCCCAGAAAGAGGAGAATGTCAATTTTCTTGCTTATCCACCCATGACATCATATTGTAATGACACCTTGCATTTCCAAGGTTTCACTGGAAATTCTAACCACAAAACATTACCAAGGACCTAATAATTTATAGGACAGATTTATAAAACTCAGTAAAACTAAACATGTTTCCTGACAGCTCAGTATGAGTTTGAACCTGAGGTACAGTTTGAAGCTTGGAGTTGTTTTTCTTCCCAACTCACCCATACCCAAGCCCTCTCTGTCTGTCAGGCAGGCAGACTTCCTTCCCTAGTTGGCACACTGGGCAGTGTGGGCACAATGACCTCAGATGTCCTCGCCCTGGGTGGCATGGTTGCGTGTGCTGGGTGCCCAGACAGTGCCTTGCATGCCCACGGCGTGTGCTGATTACTTCCTTGTCAAGAGCCAGTCACCCACAATGCCCTCTGATAGCATCAGGACTGATGGGAATCTGGTGGGATTTTTCCCGGCTCCATGCTCCTCTATGGCATTCCTCTTTCCTAAAGAAAAGGCTCTTTTTAGGTTTGTTTAAGAATTGTTCAACGCAGTTGTTCCATGAACAATGTTTTCTTTGTCGTCAAAAACTTGTTTAGAATTGCTTTGTGATAATGACGTGTGTGTGTGTGTGTGTGTGTGTGTGTGTGTGTGGGGGGGGGTGGGGGGGGGGGGGTGTGTGTGTGTGTCCTCCCTCATTCTGTAGTATCTGTGTGTGTGTGAGTGTAGAATGCAGGTCCGTATAGAGAGCTGGGGAAAGGGAGGGAGTCAGGAGAACCTGGGTGACTGCCAGACAACCTTGGAACGACCCCTGACTACATCAGACAGAGAGACAAACAGAGAGAGCAAGAGGGAGGAAGCGAGAGAGGCAATTCAGAGCTTCCATTCTACTCCCCTCTCCCTCGTCACCTTCTCTGTGCCACACACGTGTTGCAGCCTTGTAAGCCTGGCGCCTTGTGGGCCCGGGTATTAGGGCATTAGGGATGAAAGGGCAAGGGCCGCCACCCTGACTCCCTTTATTTGAGCCTGTGTGTCTCTCTATCATTGCCTCAATCCACCCTGAATCCAGTCAGTCTGTCTGTCTGTTTGTCTGTACCTCTCTCTCGCTCCCTGTCTCTCCCTCTCTCTCTCTCTCTCTCTCTCTCTCTTTCTCTCTCAATTAATCAAATTCAATTCAAAAGGATTTATTGGCATGGAAAGTATTACCACATACATTGCCAAAGCAAATATATAGAAACTTATCAAATAAATGAGTAATAACGATTAAGAGGACAACACAGTAATATTGAATGTGGACAATAATTCACTAATGATCGAGGCAAAGGCAGCAATGTTATTGCCCTGGCTAGTCATTCCACTGGCTGTCCCTACACTCACAGAAAACAAAATACCATCTAGAATCTAAAAGGAGAAGCCTTTGAAGAACACATTTTGGTTCAGGGTATAACTTTAGATTTTTTTTGTAGAACATATAACCCAAAAGGGTTCTACCTGGAACCAAAAAGCATTCTCCTATGTGGACAGCAGCGGAACCCTTTTGAAACTTTTTTTTGTATGAGTGTATGAGTGTGGCAGGAAGCTACTTATTTACATATACTCTCTCTGCTCTCTCTGTATCTCTTTCTGGCACCACTCCCCATATTGGGACTATACAGTTCTATCTGCAAAACAAATATTCTGAGATAATTGTTTTTAATGTTCCGAACCCTCACTGGTTTGAGTAACGTCAGCAATTTCTATATCATATACTTTTGAATTTAACAATATGAATTGGGGTATTTAGCGTACTATATAGAACATTGAACAGAACAAGGCTATGTCAATAAAGCCTTGTTCAGACTGCAGGCCTTAATGCTCAAATCAGTTTTTCTTTTTTTCTCCGTTTTGGAATACTGACTGTCCAAAACAGCAAGTTAACAAGTGACCACATCGGATGTGTGTGTTCAGACAGCAGTCATTTGCTGACATGGCTACGCTAGTTGTCATAGTAACGACTGGTGTGAGCCCAGTGGTGTAGGCTGATTGGTGTTGGTGCTCGTGCTTCCTATCACTCAGCAGTTATGTAGCGAGCTAAGCTGAGAACAACGCCTGCCATGGACGTTTCCTGGTTGCTTTGAATGTTCAAAGTCATAGTGTAGGAACACTCTTAAAACCTCAAAGGATAAGACGATCTGTCTTTCAAAGTAGTTATTTTTTGGCAAGCCACAGCAGTCCCTTAGCTAGCTAGGTAGCTGATTACCTTTCTTGTACATTCACTAATTTGTTTGTAAATAAATAACAAGCTAGTTAGCTACCACATATCCTTGTCAAACTGTCAACAGAGTAGCTAGCAAGCAACAAGCTATGCCAACAGTATAAAAACACCTCGAGGGCAAATAAATCAGTCACATGGCCAAGAATCAGATTTGTATGTAACTTCAAACCACCTACGAAGGTGGTATAAAATGTGGCTTGAAATAGCCAATTCCATCTGCTTTTTGACTGTTCAGACTGCAGGACAAAGAACAGATTCGAATCGGATATGCAAAAATGTTCGATTTGAGTCACTTCAAACTGCCAATGTGAAGAAGTCTTTACTCTTGACAAAAATGCAGATAGAACCGTACAGTCCCAAGCTCTTGCATTGGCTCTCACAGACTCTCATCTGTGATTCTGCCCCCACGAACACCTACCCTGTGTGCCTTTGGAACCACTGTCCCACTGTCACATTCACTCACTGAAAGAACACCATCAGTCAGTAATGACAGTAAATGGACAATTACGGGATGGACATAACCAGAAGTTCAGTTTCCTGCTTGTCAGCTGCTAGCTATCTATTGGCTCCATAGTTAGGGGTCTGTCTCTGGGGACACACTTGCTCTCTCCCCTCCCAAGGTGTTGACAGTCTGTTGTTAACACAGTACACAGTGGGGTTCCTGGTAAGACATCTCTCTCTTTCTCTCTCTCTCTCTCTTTCTCTCTCTCTCTCTCTCTCTCTCTCTCTCTCTCTCTCTCTCTCTCTCTCTCTCTCGCTCTCTCTCTCGCTCTCGCTCTCGCTCGCTCTCTCTCTCTCTCTCTCTCTCTCTGCCAGGCTGTGCTAGCTTGCCACACTGTCAGCTGAGCTAGACTATACCCCTTAGGTATCTGGCTCCATGTCTAATGCAGCCAAAGTCTGTTTACATTGGTTGTGAATCTGTCTCGTTTTGATGACATAATATTCCAGATATGTAGAATGGCTTGTGTGTGTTTTCTAGTTGGTGATGAGTAGGTATAACCTTCACTTCTCTATGCCTGAGAACCACAGTAAAGTGCACCACGTCCGGTGTCTCGCTGTATCTCTTAGGTTTTTAACCGTTTTTACAGACTTCTAAATCACTTTAAAGCTACCGGTTGAAGTGAATGTGTGTAATAGTTTGGTAGTTGTGTAATCAGGTGGATTGTTTATGAGGAGAGATTTCTGGGAAGTATAAACAGTCATTAAAGTGCTAAGAACACACTGTAGAACTCAGAGCTAGCCAGTAGCAGACCACAGGACGTTTCATACCAGCTTCTGGTTCTGTTTCTTCTCTCCCGTCAGAGATTCTAAGAACTTCCATGCGAAGCAGCAATCCAGATAATTAGCCTTTGCCCAAGAGTGAGCTGCGAAAAGTAAGTGTTACTCAGTGGAAGCTACTCAGAGGAGGAAGGGGAGGACCATCCTATTCCTCTAACATTAAAAAAGTTGTCCTTTTTAGATAAAACTGTACTAAATATATTCACGTCACCAAATAACTGATTAAAATGGTTAAAATGTTTTGCAATGGTCTACAATAGCCTCAGCAGCACTCTGTAGGGTAGCACCATGGTGTAGCCGGAGGACAGCTAGCTTCCTTCTTCCTCTTGATGGTACATTGACTTCAATACAAAACCCAGGTGGCTCATAGTTCTATCCCCGTTCCGTAGACTTACACAGTAATGATGAAGACTTCCAGAGGACGTCCTCCGACCTATCAGAGCTCTTGCAGCATGAACTGACATGTTGCCCATCCAATCAAAGGATCAGAGAATGAATCTAGTAATGAAAGCATAAGCTACAGCTAGCTAGCAGGGGAGTGCATAACGTGTGGTGAGTAGTTGACTCAAAGAGAGAGAAAGACAATAGTTGAACAGTTTGGAACAAAACCATTTCTTCAAAAATTGAGGAGAAGCAGCAGAGAGAGAGAGAGAGAGATTTGAATTGTATGTTTTTCTTCTTCTTAGCTTGCTTGTTATTTACTTAGCTAGCTAATGCAGCTAATTTAGCCTACTCAACAACCTGACTCAAACAGAGAGGAATGCTATTTATGTTAGATAGCTGGCTAAGACTATCCAACACTGCAACTCTTCCAACTCAAGGTAAGCTTTCGGTTTTATTCATTTATTGCCACCGGGGCCCACCAGTGTAACTGCTAAACTGCTTGCTGTACACTGTACTGCGTGATTGTACACATGGATTGGATTGTGTGTTTACTAACGCGTTAGCTGTGTAGCGGTTATGGTATGAAGGTTTGGCTTGGAGAGGTGTTTTTGCCTGGTCACAGCCAGCTGTTGTGTTGTGCACTGAAGTCCACAAGTGAAGGAAAAAGGTGACAGGAGGAGAACACGTAGATGCGAGAAGGAACGAGCAAAGTGCCAGTGCTGTATGTGGCTGCTATGAAAGTGAACTGTGTGTGCGGTTGATCAGGGGTGTATTAATTCTGCTGATTCTGTCGCAAAATATTTCTTAAAAAGGAAGCAAACGGAACGAAACGGGATGGACCTACCTGAATTTGAACGTTTTGCAACTGTTTGGACTAGTGATTACCCAGATCAGCTAGATGCAGGCCAGAGTGTGCAAGGCTGTATTGAATGCGTCACTGTCTGTCACCTTAATTACTCCAATTTGTCTCTCGACCTGTGTGCACCTACGTTATAAACTTTCATTTGTAGGCTAGGTTGTAGCAACCTCATGATGGGTATAGGAAACATTTTAGCATCATGTGGTAGCCTAAACCTATGGATGTTCCATTTCGCTGGGTGAATGGAATGTGAATGACTGTCATCCAATATGCTGTCATAGAAATGGTCATAAATGCTGTAAAAGATCATGCTCATAAAGAATAGTCTTAAATGGCAGCGACCGCCACTGGAGTTACTGGTTCTTGGAAGTGTGTGTGTGTGTAAGGCGGGGGTGCAATGCGCGTGCACGCGCGTATGTATGACAGCGAAAGAGAGTAAGTAAGACAGTCGAAAGACCAAAAGAAAAAGAAAGACCATGCAGGTAATACCACTTTCCTCTATATCCCTCCATCCCCACTCACCTCCAGGCCACTTGATGCCTAGATTGAATATCATGTCCAGACGTTCACATGTAGTCACCACCAACAATTGCTGCCATTGTTGCCTCTCTCAACAGTGCTAGACAGAGAGACACAGGATAGCTGAGACAAAGGCGGGTTTTGAGAGCCCCTGTGACAGAGGACAATGCTGCTACTGTTGTCGGCCCTTAGGGCCACAGTTGGGCCTATGGGGCAAGTGCAGCCAGCAGCCACTGTGAGGTGCAAATCAGTGGAGGCTGCTGAGGGGAGGACGGCTCATAATAATGGCTGGAACAGAGCAAATGGAATGGCATCAAACACCGTATTTGATGTAATTTATACCATTCCACTCCGGTTAGTACTACAAGCCCGTTCTCCCCAATTAAGGCAGGCAGCCACAAACACATAACACACACACACACTCCGACTGATGTTCTGCATTGAAGTGTGTTTCATATGGTGATCTGCAATAATGCCATTGCCCAATGCCTAACTTCCTTCTAGATCCAACCTGCCTATAGCTGCCATGTCCCTGTCTGTCTCTGACATATCTGTCTGTCTCTCATTAGCAGAATTTAGCACCGAGGAGGCCCTCCCTGCCCCTGCCCCTCCAGCCCCACTCTAGTCCCCCCTGGCCCCCAGGCTCCACCCCAGGAAAGGCCCTAATCCCCCAGGCCAATAAAACACAGATGCTGCGCCTCTCTCTGGAGACACTCACCTCGCTCTTCCTGTCCCTCACACAAAAGATGCTAGGCTAGGGGTAAGTCTTTCTCTCTCTCTCTCTCCCTCCTCTCGTTCCCTCTCTTTCGCTCTCTTTCTCACTTCCACCCTCTCTCTCACGCTGTCTCTCACTCTCTCACCCCTCCTCTCTCTCTCTCTCTCTCTCTCTCTCTCTCTGTCTCTCACTCTATCCCTTTCCTTCTCCTCCCCCATTTTTAACTGGCACCGAAGCAACAAAGTTTTCCCTCTAACATGAAATCAACCAATTTCAGACCTGTCCCTGTTGATATGAATCACTTGGCAGGTGTCTTCTTATTTGTTTAGTGTCCAGAAGCAAGAAAGCGGTCTTCCCACCAGCTTAATAATACACAGCAATCACACACATTCACGCATCAACAGCCGCATACAAGCTAACACATACAAGCTCAGATAGACAAACACGCTCTAAACAAACCGTTAGCGTCACCACACACACGCGCGCGCACACACACACACAAAAACACATGTACAGACACACAGTCTCTACACAGATACATTTCGTTACATATTTGCTGGTTGGTTTGTTTTGGAGCGATTTTTTGGGGGGGGACGGCTGGCCCTGGTTTACTGGACTCCCAGGCTGTCTGTTATACGGAGAACAGCTGCTGGTACACTGGAACACACCAGTCTATTAAACAGCACAACCAGTGGTTCCAGTCCAGGGGGGACTACATGCGTGACCACAGCCCTATACCTACTGTGAGTGGGGTCGGTGGGGAATGTGTGAGAACGTGAACGTATATGATTAATAATGTTTACAGTGTATCTACTCACACTGATTTACTCACATTGCTCCCCTGGGACAGGAGAGGTAGATTTAAGCAGTAAGGCCCGAGGAGGTGTGGTGTATGACCAATATACCACGGCAAAGGGCTGTTCTTAAGCACGACGCACCGCGGAGTGCCTGGACACAGTCCTTGGTCGTGGTATATTGGCCATATATCACAAACCCCCGAGGTGCCTTATCGCTATTATAAACTGCTTACCAACGTAATTAGAACAGAACATTTTTTATGTTTTGTTATACCCGTGGTATATGGTCTGATATGCCACGTCTGTCAGTCAATCAGAATTCAGGGCTCGACCCACCCAGTTTATAATGTTGTGTAGCTCTGTGCAGGTCTACTCATGTTAATGACAATCACTTTAGTGTGTTGTTTCAGTAGATCGCTCCATGCTTTACCGAGTCCTCCTTGCCACTCTTCTGAAAACGTCCTCCACATTTTGTGTGTGTGTGTGTGTGTGTGAGAGTGAGTGAGTGAGTGAGTGAGTGAGTGAGTGAGTGAGTGAGTGAGTGAGTGAGTGTGTGTGTGTGTGTGTGTGTGTGTGTGTGTGTGTGTGTGTGTGTGTGTGTGTGTGTGTGTGTGTGTGTGTGTGTGTGTATGTGCGTGCGTCCGTGTGTGTGTGTGTGTGTGTGTGTAAATGTGCATATGCTTGTCACTCCCTGTATTTCTGCCCCAGTTACCCTGTGACCAAAATCTCCACTGATTAAGTTGTAGAGAGTATGTGTGTGTTGACACAAGCAGCCTTTGAACACTCAATGGGAAAAAAGGATTCCCCTCTATAGGATGCTCCCAGAGTCCCATGGCCTCCCTCTCTCACTGTTTAACAGCCTTTCCCTTTGTCCTGCCCACTCTGAGGTGAAAAGGTCAGGGGCCAAGGGTCACACGGACTCATTTCAACTGGAACGGTCAGACAAAGAGCCTCACACACACACACACACACACACACACACACACACACACACACACACACACACACACACACACACACACACACACACAGGCCCTCCCTACATGCACACTTCATGAAGAGTTGGGGGGAGTAAACCAAAGAGTGTGTTCTCTTCATTAAGATGTTGTTTTCTTTCCTGGGTGCTTGAAGGGCCCCTTCAGGACTTCCATTGGGGGCCCTTAGCCCCACAACCAGGCCCCCACTCCCCCCACTCCCCCAGCCCCCTGGCTCTGTGCAGCTCTTTAAGCCAGTGACCCAGGACCGGTCCAGATGGGCTGCAGGCCCATGCCAGCTTCAAGGGCCTCTTTAACTCGCACTCCATCCAAATAGTTCCATGATTGTAAAATTATGTTTGTTCTCAAAACACACTCTCTCTTACTCCTTTTTTTGCAGACTTTTTCCTTTGCATTATTCCCTCCTGCATTTTTCCCTCTCTAGAGGTGAAGAATGAGAAACACATCTCCATGTGTTTGTGTGGTTTGTTTTCTTTTCACAATGGGGCCAGTACTTTGGGGTGATTCCAGAGAAATGTGTCCTCAATCATTTCATCAGTTGACAGGTACATCAGATGGGATGGGCATTCACTAGGCCAATCAACACCACCACAGGCTGTACTGTACCCCTACAGTAATAATCTGTACTGTTTACTAATCCATTATCTATCATCTAAATACAGTGCATTTGGAAAGTGCTCAGACCCCTTGACTTTTTCCACATTTTGTTACGTTACAGCCTTATCCTAAAATGGATTAAATTGTTGTTTTTTCCCCCTTCATCAACCTACAAACAATACTCCATAATGACAAAGCAAAAACAGGTTTTTAGAAATGTTTGCAAATGTAAAAAAAGTATTCGAATTAAATATCACATTTACATAAGTATTCAGACCCTTTACTCAGTACTTTGTTGAAGCACCTTTGGCAGTGATTACAGCCTCGAGTCTTCTTGGGTATGGCGCTACAAGTTTGGCACATCTGTATTTGGGGAGTTTATCCCATTCTTCTCTGCAGATCCTCTCAAGCTCTGTCAGGTTGGATGGGGAGCGTCGCTGCACAGCTATTTTCAGTTCTCTCCAGAGATGTTCGATCGGGTTCAAGTCTGGGCCACTCAACAACATTCAGAGACTTGTCCCGAAGCCACTCCTGCGTTGTCTTGGCTGTGTGCTTAGGGTCTTTGTCCTGCTGGAAGGTGAACCTTCACCCCAGTATCAGGTCCTGAGCACTCTGGAGCAGGTTTTCATTAAGGATCTCTCTGTAATTTGCTCCGTTCATCTTTCCCTCGATCCTGACTAGTCTCTCAATCCCTGCCACTGAAAAATACCCCCACAGCATGATGCTGCCACCACCATGCTTCACCGTAGGGATGGTGCCAGGTTTCCTCCAGACGTGATGCTTGGCATTCAGGCCAAAGAGTTCAATCTTGGTTTCATCAGACCAGATAATCGTGTTTCTCATGGTCTGAGTCCTTTAGGTGCCTTTTAGCAATCTCCAAGCGGGCTGTCATGTGCCTTTTACTGAGAAGTGGCTTCTGTCTGGCCACTCTAGAATAAAGGCCTGATTGGTGGAGTGCTGCAGAGATGGCTGTCCTTCTGGAAGGTTCTCCCATCTCCACAGAGGAACTCTGGAGCTCTGTCAGAGTGACCATCGGGTTCTTGGTCACCTCCTTGACCAAGGCCCTTCTTCCCCGATTGCTCAGTTTGGCCGGGCAGCCAGCGCTAGGAAGAGTCTTGGTGGTTCCAAACTTCTTCCATTTAAGAATGATGCAGGCCACTGTGTTCTTGGGGACCCTCAATGTTGCAGAAATGTTTTGGTACCCTTCCCCAGATCTGTGCCTCAACACAATCCTGTCCCGGAGCTCTACGGACAATTACTTTGACCTCATGGGTTGGTTTTTGCTCTGACATGCACCGTCAACTGTGGGACCTTATATAGACAGGTGTGTGCCTTTCCTAATCATGTCCAATCTATTGAATTTACCACAGGTGAACTCCAATCAAGTTGTAGAAGCATCTCAAGGATGATCAATGGAAACAGGATGCACCTGAACTCAATTTTGAGTCTCATAGCAAAGGGTCTGAATACTGTAAATAAGGTATTTCCGTTTTCCATTTTTTATAACTAAAATATTTTTTGCTTTTTCATTATAGGGTATTGTGTGTAGATTGATGAGGGGGAAATCTATTTAATCAATTTTTAGATAAGAATGTAACGTGACAAAATGTTTTCCAAATGCACTGTATATACTACATAGGGTTTTCTGTAATTAAATAAAAAGATCTGTAACTCAAATCATCACTGACACACACAGAGAGAGAGACACACACACACACAGAGAGAGAGAGACACACACACACACACAGAGAGACACACACACACAGAGAGAGACACACACACACACAGAGAGAGAGAGAGACACACACACACACACACACAGAGAGAGACACACACACACACACACACAGAGAGACACACACAGAGAGAGAGAGACAGAGAGACACACACACACACACACACACGTCTCATTTGCCACAAGTTTTGTATTTTTCCATATAAAAATAGCCATCTCATCATTATCATCATTATATACATCAATGAACAGCCTACACAGTGTTAAAGCTTTTGTAGAATTCACTTTTGGTAATTTTTTTCCACAATGTTCTGCTTTCACTGAAAGCAAGAGCTCTTTTGATACTTGTCTGATTATTTATCTAAAGGTTCATGTCACATTTCCTTAGGAAATTAGAATAGATGGAGATTACTTCCTGCTGTGTTTGCTCTAAACCCAGGGTCATATTCATTAGGGCAAACCATTGCAAAGCGTTTTGCAACAGAAAACGAAAATTTGAATTTCTTATTGGACAAGTTTAGTCCCTTTTCTTCCGTTTGGTGCCTAATGAATGCGACCCAGGAGTGGGACAGGAGCCAACACACACGGTCCTCAATAAATACAACATGATCAAAAAAGTGACCCTCTCAAGGAGGTCACTACACTACATTACATTTGGTCAACATGCAAAATCAGCAATGACACAATATTCAAAATAAGTCTGTGATTTTCCCATACGAGAACAATTTCTTTGTTTTCATCAACATAGGATTGAAATAAAAGATATTTGATCTGATAACTCAGCTGTTACAATCCTCTGTTCTATAAGAACAGATTCTTCAGCCACTAAGACGTGGAAATCAATCACTTATTGAGTTGCTTTTTGAAAGCACAGAGAACCCCTGTTTGACTTAATCGAAAGTGCTGTCGATCTAACACAAGACAGAGGAAGGGAAAGGAAATAGAGAAAGAGAGACAGGGTCAGGAAGGAGGGAGAAAGTCTTAGCAACGCTCAGCGTCAGAGAATAAAAAAACAAGAGCTTATTCACTGATTAAGACGTCACAGTAACACTGGGACATCAGTCCTTTGCCAATACCTTTGTTTCCACCTAGAATAAAGCCTGAACATTGCATGAAGACGAACTATTGAACTAGTCCTAGGGCTCGATTCAGTCTGTATCGCTAAAACGTCACATTGCACAAACGAAATGTAAAGGTCATTTCCTATTGAGCCAACATGCGCAGCTTTTACCGGGAATGCAATCTTCGCTCACGCGGGAACATTACCTTTAAATTTAAATCACGCTATAACACTGACCTTCAGCGATACAGATCGAACCCAACCCTAATTTGGACGTTTTTTCGGATATGTTTGTTGAGTACCTTTCCGATTGTTTGATGGTTGGCTGATGGTTCGTATTGAGGCCGCCTTCGAAACCTTCACAGAACAATGATTAAACACTCTACAGTACCAGAAGGAGATCCTTTTGACCAGATATGTGAAGGTAGTTTAGGGGGCACAGGAGGGGCATCTGACCACAGGGATACATTCTCACCCCTCTCAGCTAGGAAGGTAACCTCAGCATACCCTGAGCTAAAAGCCTGCACAACTGAAAAAGAGTCACGTTTAAACATTGAATTTGAGGACAGATCATCAACATCTATGTTACGATAAATGTTCTCCTTGAGTTATTATTGCACTTCAGCAGGAGCTGGTTTGGTTTAGCCTTCTTTACGGCCCGTGGAGGTTCACACTGGAGGGTGTGGTCTAGGATCCATCTTACACTCCCTCTGTCTGACCCATCCAATGGGGTGGCTCACTATGCCGTGAGGGCCCGCCCCAGGATTAGGTTAGCCAATCAGAGGAAGGTTTGGTAGTTAAGTCTGCTCCCTCTCCTTTGGTTCAGCTGCCCACTCTGACGTAGGTGACCCGTCCCTTGGCAGAGTTTAGACTGGCAGGGCCCGTCTTGAAGAATACAAGCTGGTGACCTGTAGACAGAGAAGAAGAAAAAAAGTAAACTCGCGAATAAAAAGTAGAAAAGTAGGAGAGACCGTAAAGTTGAAGACATTATGTTAAATGAGCAGAATGTACCCTAGCACGTGCTTCCCTTCTACAATGTATTATTGGTTAATTGCATGAATGCGATGACAATCGTACAATGCCAGAGATGTACAAAAAATGGAAAAAGACTGAAAAGAAAGAACTGCGGTGAGAGATATACTGTATGACAGGGGAGGAGAGGATGAAGAGTGAAGAGAATTAATGTGAAAGTGCTGGCCTGGTTCAATAACGATTAGTGATTGCCATGCTGATGTGCTCCCTTCAGACTGCTCTCCAATTAAGTGTGTGTGTGTGTGTGTGTGTGTGTGTGTGTGTGTGTGTGTGTGTGTGTGTGTGTGTGTGTGTGTGTGTGTGTGTGTGTGTGTGTGTGTGCAATACAATGATAACACTGTGGCGTGAACACATTCATTTAACTCTTACCTGTCCAGGTTGTCTGATTGGTCAGTACAAATGCTCGGCACTGGGCGTGGCTCTCACATACACCAATAGCCTCTGTGATGCTGTAGACTGACAGCAGACATCCATCGTGCTGATAGGATGGCCAGCAGCGGTAGTTCTCCCCAGGAATAGAGGCATCCACTACACGCTTATAGTCTGGAGAGGAGAAGGAATTTAGTTAGCAAGGAAGGGTGTGCGTGTGTGCGTGTGTGTGTGTCTGTCACTGGCAGGGTGTAGATGCACTGAGGGTCCTGCACGCGTGTAATGAGGTAGGTCATTGTGTAAGCGTGGGGGCTCTGTTTTGTCTCTCTGTCAGAGGGAGTGTCATGGAGCTATTGAGGAGTGAGAGGCTGACATGTCTTCTGTGATCCTCGACGCCACCCCCCCCCCCCCCCCCCCCCCACACACACACACACACACGCACACACACACACACACACACACTCCCCTTCTCCTCTCTCACCCTCCCTTTGCC
The DNA here is from genome assembly GCF_901001165.1 of Salmo trutta. Lineage (NCBI taxonomy): Eukaryota > Metazoa > Chordata > Actinopteri > Salmoniformes > Salmonidae > Salmo > Salmo trutta. The sequence goes on along the minus strand of NC_042961.1, from coordinate 23,801,088 downwards.
CCACTAACTGTCTGACACACATTGTAAAGGCCGCTTTTCTACAATGGTTGCCACGGCAACCGCGACCCTAGGCAGACTGAACTCAGGAGTGACAGAGAGAGCAGAAGAGAGAGAGGGGGGAGAGAGAGATACTAAAGGGAGAGTGATGTGAAGGGCCCAGGAATGAGGACCACACTAGAATACCTCTACAATTCTTTCTCTTCTCTCTATTTGTCTTCTCTGTTTTAATCATTCTAATCCTAAATCTTAAATGGGACCACTTTAAAATATGATTAGAAATACTGTACATATATTTTTTTTAACCTTTATTTAACTAGGCAAGTCAGTTAAGAACAAATTTTTATTTACAATGACGGCCTTCCCCAGCCTAACCCAGACGACGCTGGGACAATTGTGCACCGACCTATGGGACTCCTGATCATGGCCGGTTGTGATACAGCCCGGATTCGAACCCGGGTCTGTAGTGACGCCTCTAATACTGCTATGCAGTGCCTTAGACCGCTGCGTTACTCAGGATCCCTAAAATAGAAAAGGGCGATTGATTTAAAACATACAAATCAAATGAGATTACATTTCGATGTAATACATGTGTAGACCTAAGCAGTTGCAATTTAAATGTACATTTACCATGGCAATATAGTAACATAACTTTCATCAAATTGTATAATAGAGTGAATGAAAAAAAGATCAAGATTGTTTTAACCAGATTCAGAGTTCCCCTGAGGATCCACTAACAATATACAGTTGAAGTTGGAAGTTTACATGCACCTTAGCCAAATACATTTAAACTCAATTTTTCACAATTCCTGACATTTAATCCTAGTAAAAGTTCCCTGTCTTAGGTCAGTTAGGATCACCACCTTATTTTAAGAATGTGAAATGTCAGAATAATTGTAGAGAGAATGATTTATTTCAGCTTTTATTTCTTTCATCACATTCCCAGTTGGGTCAGAAGTTCACATACACTCAATTAGTATTTGGTAGCATTGCCTTTAAATTGTTTAACTTGGGTCAAACGTTTCGGGTAGCCTTCCACAAGCTTCCCACAATAAGTTAGGTGAATTTTGGCCCATTCCTCCTGACAGAGCTGGTGTAACTGAGTCAGGTTTCTAGGACTCCTTGCTCACACACGCTTTTTCAGTTCTGCCCACAAATGTTCTATAGGATTGAGGTCAGGGCTTTGTGATGGCCACTCCAATACATTGACTTTGTTGTCCTTAAGCCATTTTGCCACAACTTTGGAAGTATGGTGAGGGGTCATTGTCCATTTGGAAGACCCATTTGCGACCAAGCTTTATCTTCCTGACTGATGTCTTGAGATGTTGCTTCAATATAGCCACATAATTTGCCCCCCCCTCATGATGCTATCTATTTTGTGAAGTGCACCAGTCCCTACTGCAGAAAAGCACCCCCACAACATGATGCTGCCACCCCCGTGCTTCACGGTTGGGATGATGTTCTTCGGCTTTCAAACCTCCCCCTTTTTCCTCCAAACATAATGATGGACATTATGGCCAAAGACCAGAGGACATTTCTCCAAAAAGTAAGATCTTTGTCCCTATGTGCAGTTGCGAACCATAGTTTGGCTTTTTTTATGGCGGTTTTGGAGCAGTGGCTTCTTCCTTGCTGAGTGGCCTTTCAGGTTATGTCGATATAGGACTCTTTTTACTGTGGATATAGATACTTTTGTACCTGTTTCCTCCAGCATCTTCACAAGTTCATTTGCTGTGGTTCTGAGATTGATTTGTACTTTTTGCATCAAAGTACGTTCATCTCTAGGAGACGGAACACGTTTCCTTCCTGAGCGGTATGACGGCTGCGTGGTCCCATGGTGTTTATATTTGCGTACTATTGTTTGTACATCATGAATGTGGTATCTTCAGGCATTTGGAAATTGCTCCCAAGGATGAACCAGACTTGTGGAGGTCTACAAAAAAATTGTTTAGGTCTTGGCTGATTTCTTTTGATTTTCAAATGATGTCAAGCAAAGAGGCACTGAGTTTGAAGGTAGGCCTTGAAATACATCCACAGGTATACCTCCAATTGTCTCAAATGATGTCAATTAGCCTAACAGAAGCTTCTAAAGCCATGACATAATTTTCTGGAATTTTCCAAGCTGTTTAAAGGCACAGTCAACTTAGTGTATGTAAACTTCTGACCCACTGGAATTGTGATACAGTGAATTATAAGTGAAATAATCTGTCTGTAAACAATTGTTGGAAAAATGACTTGTGTCATGCACAAAGTAGATGTCCTAACCGACTTGCCAAAACTATAGTTTGTTAACAAGACATTTGTGGAGTGGTTGAAAAACAAGTTTTAATGACTCCAACCTTCGTGTAGGTAAACTTTCGACTTCAACTGTAAGTTTGTCGACGAACAATAAATAAAAGCAAAAACATAAATCTAAAATATGAAACAAATGAACAGTAAAGTCAATAGAATGAAATAGTTTTCCTTTGCCAAGGCCCATACCAAACTACTGCTGGTAGCCAACTGTTAATAGCTGTATGTTGTACAAATTCAAAGTCTTTTTCTCTATTAGAATAGCCTGTTTTGTGTCCTGGGTTTCATGCTCAGTAGAGCAAGTCTTATTTCTCAGAGTGTTCTCACATGGAACAATAACTACATAGACATACTGTATAACCAGAATACATTACTGATTAAGCCCGACCAGACATGGTTAGCTGGATCTGAGATGGAAAAGATAATATTGAGTGCATGGCTACCTGTGGAACAGTCTTTGCAACTTAGATGCAACTAACCGTATACAAGTATCAGTAAGTAGTTTGAATGATAAGACTTCAACAATGTATATGATGCCTTGGAATATGCACAGAACAACACAGTCATGCTCTGGATTTTAGTGTGCTAGGGTCTTATGTAGTTTTCTACAGCAGGAAAATAATCCTGCAGCAACAGTAAATGTGAATTATTATGTGGATTATATTAATGGACATTTTTGTAGGGGTTGATACATTTTTTTGTGAGGGAAAATCAAGTCTGAAATTTCTAAGGGGAAATTACAAACTTCAGAAGCCTTTTTAAACCTCAAATACACAACAAGTTTTAAATTCCCTGAAAGTTCTCCTGCGACAGGGTGATCAAATTAAGATCCGACATATGTAGCTTGATTGATGTGTGGCAATTGTCATTCTCACGAAGTTTAGTCAAATAAAACACAATTGTTCTGTGCTACTTTTTCTAGTGGTTAGAAACATAACTGACTATGATTACCGGCCATTGTTATGCTGATCTTTGGATGCTAATAGTGAGGTTTTCCTCTGTCTCATCCCAAATGGCTATGATTACACTGTGGTCTAATGGCTAGAAACCACACTCTACACAGTCCAGTCAGCAAGATAGCCGTGTGTGTGTGTGTGCACGTACATGTGTGTGTGAGTGCATGTGTGCGCCTGTGTGTGCTTGTATGTGTGTGCTTACATGCTTGTGCATGCATGTACAGTGCCTTGGGAAAGTATTCAGACCCCCTGACTTTTTCCACATTTTGTTACTTTATAGCCTTATTCTAAAATGGATTAAATATTCATATTTTTTCAGCAATCTACACACAATACCCCATAATGACAAAGCGAAAACAGGTTTTTAGACATTTTTGCAAATGTATTAAAAATAAATAACAAATACCAAATTTACATAAATATTCAGACCCTTTGCTATGAGACTCGGAATTGAGCTCAGGTGCATCCTGTTTCCATTGATCATCCTTGAGATGTTTCTACAACTTGATTGGAGTCCACCTGTGGTAAATTCAATTGATTGGACACGATTTGGAAAGGCACACACCTGTCTATATAAGGTCCCACAGTTGACGGTGCATGTCAGAGCAAAAACCAACCCATGAGGTCAAAGTAATTGTCCGTAGAGCTCTGAGACAGGATTGTGTTGAGGCACAGATCTGGGAAAGGGTACCAAAACATTTCTGCAACATTGAAGGTCCCCAAGAACACAGTGGCCTCCATCATTCTTAAATGGAAGAAGTTTGGAACCACCAAGACTCTTCCTAGCGCTGGCTGCCCGGCCAAACTGAGCAATCGGGGAAGAAGGGCCTTGGTCAAGGAGGTGACCAAGAACCCGATGGTCACTCTGACAGAGCTCCAGAGTTCCTCTGTGGAGATGGGAGAACCTTCCAGAAGGACAGCCATCTCTGCAGCACTCCACCAATCAGGCCTTTATGGCCTTTATGGTAGAGTGGCCAGACGGAAGCCGCTCCTCAGTAAAAGGCACATGACAGCCCGCGTGGAGTGTGCCAAAAGTCACATAAAGACTCTCAGACCATGAGAAACAAGATTCTCTGGTCTGATGAAACAAAGATGGATCTCTTTGGCCGGAATGCCAAGCGTCACGTCTGGAGGAAACTTGACACCATCCCTACGGCGATGCATGGTGGGGGCAGCATCATGCTGTGGGGATGTTTTTCAGCGGCAGGGACTGAGAGACTAGTCAGGATCGAGGGAAAGATTAACAGAGCAAAGTATCGAGAGATCCTTGATGAAAACCTGCTCCAGAGCGCTCAGGACAGACTGGGGCGATGGTTCACCTTCCTACAGGACAATGACCCTAAACACACAGCCAAGACAACGCAGGAGACACGTCTCTGAATGTCCTTGTGTGACCCGAACTTGAACCCGATAGAACATCTCTGTAGAGACCTGAAAATATCTGTGCATCAACTCCTCATCCAACCTAACAGAGCTTGAGAGGATCTGCAGAGAAGAATGAGAGAAACTACCCAAATACAGGTGTGCCACGCTTGTGGCGTCATACCCAAGAAGAATCCATGCTGTAATCGCTGCCAAAGGTGCTTGAACAAAGTACTGAGTGAAGGGTCTGAATACTTATGGAAATGTGAAATTTCAGTTTTTTTGTTTAATAAATTAGGAAGAAAAAAAAACTGTGCGCTTTGTCATTTTGGGGTATTGTGTGTAGATTGATGAGGGAAATAAACAATTTAATACATTTTAGAATAAAGCTGTAACGTAACAAAATGTGAAAAAGGTCAAGGGGTTTGAATACTTTCCCGAAGGCACTGTATGTGTATGATAATTAATGTATATATGTGTGTACTGGTTAGTATGGCTCCATGAATCAGCAAATAAATCACTATTTCAATAACCTATAGGTTTTAATTTGAACTGAGACAGTATTCATGCTGTACATGAAGCAGTTTGAGCATCTGTACTTCCCCTACACAATCAGGATTCACTTTTCCTATCTTCTGTGGGTTTAACTAAGCTTCACAGGACTGTGACAATGGGCCTAATGAGAAGGGCAGCTTCAAAGCAAGTACCCCCGCTCCTTTAAAGCCTCCCAGCCTATGAAGCATGAATCATTGAGTCCAACTTTCTCTTTCTTTCACTTTCTCTCTCCGTTACCTACTATGTTTCTCTACTACTCTTATTTTTTTTTAAAGTGTCATGCCTGGCTGGACCAGGAGTAGTCCTGGAGATTTACAGGGAGGGTTTACACGCCTGTTTGAAGTCGAGGAAGAAAGATGGCCTTTAAATGGAGGGGGGGGGGGCAGGACAGTATGTCTCTCCAGACAACCTGTCCGCGATTTATTATGTGGAGGTACACATACGCACACGCGCACACACACACACACACACACACACACACACACACACACACACACACACACACACACACACACACACACACACACACACACACACACACACAAGCTGGCCCCTGCATGCGTGGCAGCAGACAATCAATAACTACAACTATCGTTCACTTTATGTCCATAATTAAAGCTTAACGTAGCTCTCGATTTCTGCAAATGCAGGACTTAAAAGCTTCAGGAATGGCATTACAGGGAGAGGGAAGGGGAGGGATAGAGGAATGAAGGGAAGGAGGGCGCAAGGAAGTAGGCATGTCCCTGTGTGTAATTGCAGAAAAATCACATGATGCAAGGGCACATTCCACAGGGAAGCCCTGCATGGGCGAACACTTCCCCAGCTAACACATAACGTTCCGAGAACCATATGTTTCTTAGAGCTTGGTGAGAGTGTGGTTGTCCTATGGTTAGTTTGTATACATCTAGGGCTGTGGCGGTCACGAAATTTCATCAGCTGGTGATTGTCAAGCAAATAACTGTCAGTCTCATGGTAATTGACCGTTAATTAACATATACACATTTAGCACCTCCTGGCTTCCACCTCAAGCCACTGATGCAGACCTTTCGAACATCTACATTTTAGAAAGTCTAATAAATCCATGTAATGTAGCCTACACCTTCATAATAAATCCATTATTTATTTTAGACAGATCTAAAGAAACATGATATGAAGAAAATATAGTATATTTCAGAAGAACAGAATAAGATACTCTGAGTTGTCCTTATGTTAGGTCCTGATCTGGCTATGCCATATGGCTGTGGGCTACACTAGTTCATTTAGTAGAAAAGATTTGCTTAGAATTCCGTAGCTTTATTTAATATTATTTTATAGTATGAAGAATACAATTTAACAAAGCTGAATAAAATAGAAAGGATATTTTCTCCAAACAATTTGAGGGAGTGCGCACATGTGGCTATTCTGTGTTGAGCGGTTAAAAAATAAATAGGTATTCCAATATGCTTAATTTAGAGTTATTAATGTAACTTTAGTTGTTTTACAAACGTTGGGCTATATGTTTTGATTTTTAATACATTGTAAGGCTGCATGATGACATTCTAATGACGATTTGAAAAAAGTCACTTGAAAGGCATGAGCTCTGCTTAGTTTTTTTGCGCCAACTGTACACACTTCATCAGTCTTTCATTCACATTTTGAGAATTTCCCGGTGGCATCCCCTTTGTGTGGCCGTAATGCACCCCCAAAAAATCCATGCCTTTTGCAGCCCTTCTCCCTGTGGGTTGCCCCGAAGCACCTCTCACTCACATGGCTCCCCATCACGTGTACAGGTCTTTCTCATGGGCTACAAGTGAAGACAGACACATCGGGAATGCAACTGCGCGCATCCTTATCCAATTCCGAGGTGCATATTGAAGATATTGGAAGAACTGTCCACATTTACTTTTCGTCAGCCAACAAGATGATTAGGCCTAACGAACAGCAAAAGCACTAGCCCATGTCAATCTACTATCCCCCATAGTACAAAGGTTGACCTATTCTGTGGGAGAAATAAATATTCCAAACATAGTCTGGGACAGTTGTGGGATGCGATAGATCCCAAATTAATACAACCACTAGCATCAAATACCTTTTTCAAACATTGAGGCTGACGCAACAGATCAGAACGTTTAGCTTAAAATGTTGACAAACTATTAGGCTATTTATTCACATTATAAGCGCAAACACAAGGGAGTAGGCTATAATCGTGAAAACATGATTAGCAAAAGTGACTACAAATGTGATTATGCATGTAATGTTTTTATTATAAAGGTGGATTGTTAAGGTGAAAATGATCTTCCCCAAACTTGAAACTCACACGCTGCTTATGTATGCCAGTTAGGCTCTACACCCCTTGTAAAGTGGATTAATGTGCTTAATTTTAAGAAGTTATTTGGCCACTTTAGTTGTGGTACAAACCTTATCAAAACATATAGGCCTATGGTCTAGGCTACATGAGGTGTGCGGCTATGATTCGATAAAGTCACAAAAAAAGGCATAGTTTCTTGCCTTACGCTGGTCATCATTCGCAAGTGATAATATATAATTCACAAGTGATATGCTAATATTGTCATCCATCAGACTATTCTTGAATGAATCTTGTCTTTACATATACTAAATAATAGATTTAGAACGGACCATTATCATGCTTATGTTTCGAAACAGGGGCAGGGGAAAAAAATACATGTCATCTCTGCACTTAAATAGCGAATGGAGGATGCTTTTCCCATGGTTTATTTTCATGCCAGCCAGGTAGGCTATACTCCTGTTGTAAATAGAAGCAATGTGCTTAATATTAGGAAAGTTGAGAAATAAATATAGTAGGCCTAGCGTATAGAAAGCTGATGGAATCCTCCTATTTTTAATAGAGGCCATCAACTGTTTTCCATGAGCTCATGGCCTCTCATGAAGTGTTTGATTAGATTTCCGATTACATTTGCATTGATGTCAAAATGATTAGAGAGTGCTGAGTGCCAGGCAGTTAGCAAGTTTGGTAGGCTACTAATGACCAGCAGCAGCATCAGAGCTTGGAGAAGCCTAATTACCGTGACTAAACGGTCACGTAGAATTTGACTGCCTTCAGGTGTAGCAGTGATACGGTCACCGCAACAGCCCTACATACAACTTTCCCACAACTTTCTGGGAATGGTGCAGGATAGTTGGAACATTCTCAGTTTCTCTGTATTTCATTACTTTAACAGAACATTTCCTAAAGGTTCTAGGAATGTTCTCCAACTGGTTTGGCATTGGGAATGTTCTCAAATAGTTCAAATAATGTTAAGAAACAACGTTCTTCTGTGGGAATTTCAGTTCTTCAGCATAACGTTTCCTACAGGTTCCCTCATGGTTCTATTCAAAGTCATGCTCTCAAATTGTTCCAAGAACGTTAAGAAGCAACGTTCTTCTGTGGGAATGTCAGTACTTCAGCATAACGTTTTCCTACAGGTTTCCTCATGGTTCTATTTAAATTCATGTTCTGAGAAAATACACAAATGTCCATAAAAACCATAAGGAAATTATCTTAATCTTGATCTTAATGATCGCTTGTTTCATTTGAAATGGGGTATGTTTGAATAGACTAAAATGAACAGCGTAAAATCATGGCATGCTAGCTCCATCCTGGTGGCGCAGTGTACTAATTACATGGATAGAGAACAGAAGATTATAGGTTTGAATCTCACTGATGTCATGTACAAATAAAAATGTGTTTGCATGATGCCTAAGGAAATGAATTTCTATGTGTCCTACCTGTGAGTTCAAAAAAGTTAACTTTCTTGAACTATTCTGGGTTATTAAAAAACCTCCAAATAACCTAGAATTAAGTTTTCAGAGCATTAATAAAACCTCACCGGAAAACGTTCAAGGAACCAGAGTAAAACATTTTCAGAACCTCCTGGCAACCTAAAAATAACGTTCCCAGAAAAGGCAAAATTGTCACTTCTGTTCTCAGAACGTTTTAAAAACATTCCGTTTTATCGGTCAGTAAATTAATGGCTTTGTCCCCACAACCAATGTGAAACCAAAAGCATACGTTCCCCCAACTTCCAAGGAACCAAATGTGATAGCTGGGTAGCCACTGAGAAAGACCCTACCAGTGTTCCTGTGTAATAGTTATAGTCAGAGTGAGAGAAACCACAGCACTTTTGTTCCGTGTCAGTGAGAGAGGAGCTCAAGGTGGGGACTGGGGAGTGAGAGGCCTACTGGAGCAGCAGTCTCTTTGTGAATAGCTAAGCAGACCCAGTTGTGTTCGGCCCTTGGGCTGCGAGCACTCGTCAGTCAACAACTGTCTGAATCTGCTTTACACTGCCAATGGAGGGAGGCGATTCGACACGAAGGAATGGAGAGAAAAAGAACATGTGAAAGTAAATGAAGAAGAGCAAGGGACACCAAGTGAACATTAGAACGTGAAAGCTGACGCCTCCAGATAGAGGAATGGAGAAAGGTGAAAGGATAGAGAAGGAAAGCTTTCGAACATACAGTAAATGTGAACTGAGCGGGAGAGAGGGAGAGCTCACTCAGTCTAACCTCCCCCCCCCAAATGCACCCTGGGATTAGCAGAGCTGTGAGTCTCTCCCATCCCCCACTGAGTTTCCTCCCGTTGTATGAAGTGTAATCTTTTTAATCTCATTCCATTTGTCCGGAGCATATCTGATCAGACCCCCCTTTCTCTCCTTACTTCACCCCCCTGGGCCTCTAGGTGTACTCACCTACACACACAAACACACACACACACACAAACACACACACACACACACACACACACACCAGCCCCTCTAAGGGCAGTCCATATATGGCCATCTTCATGGGCCCTCCAGTCTGTTATGTGGCGGTTCCAACCCCAGACATGGGCATTAGTGTGTCAGTCGAGGGGATAAAAGCCAGTAGCCCAGACATATAGCCAACTGAAAGGGGTAGTCCAGGACACAGAAAGTCCAGGGGAGACAGCCAGTTATGTAACTATATTACCGTATGAGCTGATATCTAGCACAGTGTGTGTGTGTAGGATTCACTGCTGGGTTTAATTACATTAGACTGTTATCATACACAGGAATGCATGGGAACAGAGGAATGATGTACTGGATCTGCTGTGGTATGACAGTGTGTATGCGTGTGTGCCTGTGCGTGTGTGTACTGTATGTATGTATTTGTGTTTGCATGCATATGTACCTGCTCTGTGCGTCTGTGTGCTGTTCTGTAGGTAAAATCCATTTCTGTACAGGTGCAACACTTCCTCCAACTGAAGTAGTGTCTCATCTATCCCCCATATCAGCTCTCCTGAAACCAACACAGGAAGAAACATTCAGATAGTGCAACACAGTTTAAACTCTACACCTTCAAACAAAAAATTCCACATGACAAGGTTAGGACTCATTGTTATACAGACATTAAAGCATGCAATTGAACCAAAAACTGGTTGAAACTAGGGTGCAATAGCACAAACAAAACAGGCACAGCTCAGTCTTTGAACGTCAAGGGACATGGGGCAGTGCCTGTGTTGGCTATTCTTATAGCAGGGGTTCTTAAAGTGGGTCTGCGGAGGTACTGCAGGGGGTCCGCAGCCAGATCAGAAATATTCAAAAAAGAACATTACTACTGACAACAACAGATTAAACCAATTTTGGAATTGGTTTAAAGGGTGTAATACAAGACAATATAATGTAATATTAATCTAAAATGTATGTTCTTAACCCTGGGCAACATGGGCCTGGGAAGCTCACAGGGATATTGGTGTCCACACCAATTATGCACTCAAAACTTTGTGAATTCCTCAACAATTTTTTTTTTTTCATAATGCACTGTAATTTAAGGTTTAAATAAAACTGAAACTTTTTCACTCTGCCTTATGGCAAAATGTGTAGAATTGCAGCATATTAGCTTTCAAGCTGCAACAACAAAAAAATCTCTCTACCCCATGACAAAATGTGTAGAATCGCAGGACATTTGCTTCAAAACTGAAAAATGATCTCTCCGATGCCAAGAGGCGTGCCTTTTAATTGTTCCTTCCCGTAGCTCGAGACTTGGTTCATCAGGCCATGGATTCCAAAAGTCATAGTAAAGTCTTAGTAAAAATAATTTTATGCACAACAAAAAAATCTCACTCGAGTTTTGTTCTAATTATGAGGAGGTCCCTGATGAATTGGCTATCACAAAAGGGGTTCCTGGCCCCAAAACGTTTGAGAACCCCTGCCTTAAAGGAAAAGCTGCTCAGAGGTCGTGAAGCTGTCTGTCTGATAGGCTGACTGGGAGAGATAAGATCACCTGACTCATCCCCCAGTTCGCGCACACACTCACAAACACACAGATGCATGCACACACACGTGCACGCAGACAGAGACACACACCGCCCGCCCACGCGGCCTGCGCCTTCACGGCCTGTTGTGTCCCAGAAAAACAGATCTCAACCACCCGGCTGACATACCATTAACCTGAGGATAAGCCAGATAAGGAGGAGGGAGGGGAGAATGGAAGAGGGAAGGGTAGAGAGAGGGGGAAGCAAAGAGAAAGGGAGAGAGAGATAAAGAGAGGGCAGGGTGGATAGAAGGGGATCCAGCTGAAGCAGATAACGTAGAGAGCACTGAGGCAGACTAGGTATACTGGTAGCTAAAGTGGCTTAATCCCTAAACTAAACAGGAACTAGTGAGAACTAGAAAGAGAGAGAGAACAAACACCCACTAGGCACAAATGGGTTGAATCAAGGTTGTTTCCACATCATTTCAACAACAACAAAAAGTGTGATCACGTTGAATCAATGTGGAAAACTGATTTGATTTTCAAAAAGTCATCAATGTACGGGAATTTCAGGATTTGGGGTATTTCTTTCACCCCCTCCAATGACGTGGTTCAAAGTTCACGTTAGTTGACAACTCAATGAAGTGTATATACAAAAAATGTAAGTTGAACTGACGTCTGTGCCCAGTGGGCACTCACCTGTGGAGTTAACTATCTTGTCCAGTAGGGGTCTTAGAGAGGGCGGGGCACTGTGAGGCAGCAGGTAGGTGAAAAAGAACCTGGAAATCAAAATCAACGCCGTTTCAAACACCACAGCCAAGTTTCCTTAGACTCCAACAAATCCACCCCCACATTCTGAAATGGCATTTTTGTCCCCCCCCCAGTTTTATAATTGGAATGTGATACAAAACGAGGCCCCGGTGTGCTTAAGGACCATGCAGACACCTCCGAGCGGTCAGGTAGGCTGTTTGGAGTGTTTACCCGACTAGGTAATTATTTTTATTTTATGCTCCCCTAACTCTCATCATACGACGACGTAACTAATTCAGAGGAGGTTGGTGGCCGCTAAAATCGAAGGAGGCACTCATTGTCATGGCTGAAACGCAATGAACCCGACCAATCCTCGGATAACTCCTTCCCCACCAGCCTTCGCTGAACTACTTGGATGATCCTCTAAAATGGCGGGGGTCTTGATTCTTCTGTCAAATGGCCAAACGCTTGCTCCTCACCTATAGGCGTTGTAGAGATTGCGCTTCTCGTTGATGCCCAGGCAGCGCCCTCTGCTGCAGGGGAGGGTGAAGTTGCGGGCGGGAAACTCCATGACACAGTCTGAGGTGGAGGAGGGTGAGCAAGGGGCCTCCTCGGTGCTGGCGTCGTCCAGGTCGGTGACTTTGAGCTCGCCCGCCACCAAGACAAACTGGCGTGGTCTGAAGTCCAGCAGGGTGACAGAGCCTAGAGGAGAGTGGGCCAGGTAGTGGAGAAGACGTACCAGACTCAGACAAATCTACAGCAGAGAGAGAGGAGAGAGAGAGAGGAGAGAGAGAGAAGAGATAAAAAGAGAGGGGGAGAGAGAGAGAAATCAAACGTTAACACACATTTACATCACATCGTTTGCAACCCATTCAACTCATTGTTTATGCAAGCAACTGCACTTTCTTTATGTGGTAATTCTCTAAATCCCTGAGAGGACCCTGTGTGTGTGTGTGTGTGTGTGTGTGTGTGTGTGTGTGTGTGTGTGTGTGTGTGTGTGTGTGTGCGTGTGTGTGTGTGTGTGTGTGTGTGTGTGTGTGTGTGTGTGTGTGTGTGTGTGTGTGTGTCCCTCTCTCATTGTGTGTGTCCAGGGGGCAAGGGTAAGGGCTGAGAGTAGCAAGAGGACATGTGAAAGGGGGACTTGAGACCTATAGAAGAGATACTATAAACCACACAGAGAGGGGGATTGAGACGGAGAGAGTTGAGACCTATAGAAGAGATACTATAAACCACACAGAGAGGGGGATTGAGACGGAGAGAGTTGAGACCTATAGAAGAGATAATATAAACCACACAGAGAGGGGGATTGAGACCTATAGAAGAGATACTATAAACCACACAGAGAGGGGGATTGAGACCTATAGAAGAGATACTATAAACCACACAGAGAGGGGGATTGAGACCTATAGAAGAGATACTATAAACCACACAGAGAGGGGGATTGAGACCTATAGAAGAGATACTATAAACCACACAGAGAGGGGGATTGAGACCTATAGAAGAGATACTATAAACCACACAGAGAGGGGACTTGAGACCTATAGAAGAGATACTATAAACCACACAGAGAGGGGGATTGAGACCTATAGAAGAGATACTATAAACCACACAGAGAGGGGGATTGAGACGGAGAGAGACAAAAGAGGTGAAGAGGATGAGCTGAACAGCTCATTTATTTTCAGGCGAGACAAAATCGTTTTTTAATGTACTGTGGATTATTAGTAAGTGGGAGAGGTCGGACTCAGAGCACTGAGGCGTGAAGGAAGTCTCTTTCTTAACCTAGTGAAGGAAGAGTAGTGCTGGAGGGATGCAATACTATGTCACACTATGCTGAAATGCTGGGTCATAGTCCACATTTCAATGTGCGTCCTTCCCTGTGTACAATGATGAGGCTAAAGCTGGAATTTAATCAGACTAGTCATAGGATTGTTGCAGTGTCTTTGCTTACAAACTTTTCGTAGTCTGCAATCTTCTTTTTTTAAATGATTGATTTGATTGATAGTCATAGGTAATTTTGTTTGACCATGGTGAAAAGTACTACTGTGTATTTTAAATTCTACAATACAGGTTTGATTGAATTCAGCCATTAGTTACTAATATTCATACATGTAAATGAGCCTGACCTGAAGGTTGACAGACTAATGGGTGGGAGTGGTTGGTGAGGGAGGGGCTAAGGGGGACATGGGTGTGTCTGTCTCACTGACAGGGGCCGCAGGCCGAGGCCATCAAAGCCTTCATCAACGCTCACAGGAAATGGCTACAGACTTACGGTAAATGGAGCATTTGAAATTCAGTGGGTTTACAGCGGGCCTCCCTAGAGTCTATTAATGTCTCATGTGAATTGCAAAAAAGCTTCTTTTTTTCATTTTGCACTCCACATTTCAAGGGAAGGATCTTGGGTGAGAAGAGGGAAAGATACCTGATAATTATGTTGTGGGGAAACAAAGGAGCAACCAAAAACAGAACACACTGATGCCTCCACGAACACACACATCAAGATCCATAGACAGTATGTGGTGATACTCCAGTCAAATATTATTATTATATTAAAGCTGAAATGTCAGTTACAGATCTGTATTTCTCATTGAAAGCAAGTCTAAGAACAGGTAAATCTGTTCTATATGTGCTATTTCTATGCTTCCCATTCCATTTCTATGCATCTTTTACTTTCGGTTTTGTACACCAGCTTCAAACAGCTGAAAATACAAAATTTTGGGTTATTGAAAATATATTTCACAGCGGTTGAGATGGTACAATGATTCTCTACACTATAAATTGCTTGTATTGTCACATAAATTGAAATGGGGTGAACTATTCAAATTTTTGCAACCAGGAAATGACGGAGCCATTTCTGCATATTGCACCTTTAAGTAAAAATATTGCACCTTTAAGTAAAAACATATTGCACCTTTAAGTAAAAATATTTAAATGAATATTTAAATATTTAAATGATTTCTAACCTCATGCTCTGATATTGCATTACGGTAAAATCGAGTTACACAGACAAAAAAAATAAAAAATTTAAGTGCATAGTTTCTCTCAAAGGTAGACAAAGCCTTTCCCAACTGAGCCTCACATCCAGTGAGTGAACCTCTAAGAGCCATTTGGAGAAAAGCAACATTTTTATGTGCAAATGAAAGTTATTTGAATGCTGTCTCTATCCTACTTACAAAAAGGAACAAGCACGAGGAAGGAGTCTTAAAAAGCAGGTATTTCATGGTCGCTGTTTAAAAGGGGGAATTTATTTCACTTTTACTTCAGTGGCTTAGAAAAATTTCTGGCTATCATTCAAGGCCCAAGAAATCAGTGGAAAGTTACCTCGATGTATTTACCAGAAGGCTGATGTATTTGATGTGTCTAACTACACTATGGAGCTCTGAGAGGGAGACAGCTCTGACTTTGGTTAACCTTTTACTGCAGTGGGCTAAATCATTGTCACCCAGAGTGTTTCTTGGTAGTCTTAAACAAATCTGCTTTGAAACAAAAGTATACACCTCACACACATGGTTATGGGCATAAAAAGAAGACGCCTGTACCATGTCAATATAGAGTTGAAATGTATGACAAAAAAAATGTTTGCATCCCAATATTACACTTTATATACATCACAGAAGACTGAACTATAACAAAACCGTTGACATAGAAACACTGGATTTTGGGCATTTAAAAAATATATATGTTTATTAATTAGGAAATTATGAAAAATATAAATAACATTCCACTCATGAGGCCACTAGGTCATTTGACTGCAGGAAAGGGCTAAAGTTCGCCTCTCCTCCTCAAATACAGTGTTGATTAAGATGATGAAACAAATAAAGCTTTAGGAGGTCATAGACTAGTGTGATGACATGTAGATGGGCGTAGTGCGTAGTGTTATAAATGACAGTGATGACACATCCAAGGACGTGTTGAGCCGTGCATGTGTCAATGGTTACACCGGGAACTCTACAACTAACTCCCCCATGCCCAGTTCCCAACCCACCCCTAGCCCCTACACCCTAGTCCCTACCCCCCAGGCACTTATTCAAATCCGAAAGGATTGGATAGATGTAAATGATATGGAAGCCCAAGACACTTAAAGAAGCCCGATGTCTTTCAGAGGGCAAGGTGAAGCTAATAACACATTTTGTATATCTATCCATTCTATGTTTTGTATATCTATCCATTCCTTTCAGATCCATAAGTTCCTACAGCTATACGATTTGGAATTTGGCAAACAATGTCAACTGAACTTTCCCGCCCCGTATTCATCACTACACTTTTCCGTTGAAGGAAGTCTCTCAGTAGAAGAGCTGCCTGTCTCAGGGAATCTCCTCCGGTGTTGCCAGCCAGGGAAGGAATAGAGGTAGAGAGCACTTGCTGGTGATTTCATGCACTGGAGCTCTTCCATCCTCTGTGCGGCAGGCGGGTGGACACTCCCAGGCCACAGGAAGCAATAGGGAATAATTAGAGTGTGGCGCTGTGGCGATAGTGATCGGCAGACCAGGCCGAGCAGCCCCTGCGGCCCAGTGGCACACAGGCCCATGCTGCTAAGCTAGGGAGGCAGGAAACTGGGCAGGCTCTGGAAATACCGTCTGCTATACCAGTAGTGTCCCTATAAACCAAGTCAAGCCAGCCAATGCTACAGCCAATTCGCTCTGCACTCAGACAGCCTGTAATGGGTTTGAGTCACAGGAGGCTCAGTAAGGCCTTAGTATCCACTCATGCATGTGATCCACCCTCAGTCCCTCAGTAACCCCAACCAGCATTCAGCCTACTCTGCTGACTCAAACATTTTGCACTCTGTTCAGTGAGAGACAGAGAAGCACAAGAAGCTCACAAGAGAAGTGTTAATGTTAATGTGGCATTAGATGAAATACTGGTAGTGCTTTAAGTGAGGGTCTGTGTTTAAGTGAAGTGTGTGTGTGTGTGTGTGCGTGTGTGTGTGTGTGTGTGTGCGTGTGCGTGCATTGTAACACTCACCCTGAAGCGTTCCTCCCAAGAGGTCTGCAGTAGTTGGATCATCTCCAGAGGACTACCGAGCTCTGTAATGGCTGTCACTGTGTCCTGGATGTCATTGCTGTCCTGGTAGCAGTAACCGTACAACTGGAGGGGGCCAAAGAGATACACAGGTTATTCATCTATATATACTGTCCATGGTATAAATCTGAGCGGTCAAATGCCAACAATCTCTATCAGAAGATGAACATTTTTGTATGTCAATTGCATGCATTCGGATTCCGAAAAGGTAATGACACACGAGATAGCTTTGGCACTGATGAATGTTTCTTTCGGTCGATTCCAGTTGTTTACTCTACTCTGTATTACCATGGCGACAGCCTCCTAGAGAATCTGGCTGGAACCTTTGCTTGCAGAAACATTTACATAAGGTGATTTGTGCCAGAAGAAGTAGTTTGAAATTAGAGGGCATGAAATTCAATCTAAAAGCTAAGCAACCGACCTCGCCGTCAAGCACACCACCAAACCGAATCAAGGGAAAACGTTGACTATGCAAAACAGAGAAGGTGGCATTGCGTGTTGTTGTTTTGGTTAATAAAATGCTTCACAGGTGAATGATGTGAGAATGTAGCGTGTCGGAGTGTAAAGTAAAGGGT
Source organism: Salmo trutta (assembly GCF_901001165.1). Classification (NCBI taxonomy): domain Eukaryota; kingdom Metazoa; phylum Chordata; class Actinopteri; order Salmoniformes; family Salmonidae; genus Salmo; species Salmo trutta. The sequence goes on along the minus strand of NC_042961.1, from coordinate 23,783,378 downwards.
TCATACACTTGGAGTCTGACTAATGTTCGTTGGGGGTTTCGGTGCATCTGTGAAGGGCAATGTGAAGAGCGATGCATGGACATTTATAGCAGTGGTGTGTGATAGGAAATGTGAGGTGCCCAGTGGGTGTCAACCCTGTGGGAGGAAAGGAAGGGCCCGTGGGCAAGGCTGGCAGAAATACGTGGAGAAGACTTCACCCAAGCCTTCTTTGCACTCGCACTTGTCTTTTCCTACCAGCACTAACTTTCCTGATAATGACTTTATTAAGGGAAAATGTACACTATGACTGTGATGCGTGGTTGTCTCATCCTAGCTATCTTAATAAGGTGAATGCACTGACTGTAAGTCGCTCCGGATAAGAGCGTCTGCTAAATTACGAAAACGTAATGTAATGTAAGTGTACACTTCTAGAGCTTTATTCAGGCCTTCGGGATAAGTCCGATTCAATATTTTCCTTGTGCAGTGAGAGTGCGTGTTCGAATTGAGTTTAGTTGAATGGGGTTGAGTTTTCTAGTTTTGCGGTCTCTTTATTGCTCTCTATAAATAGTGTTTTGTTGAGTACATGAATCCAAAGTGCATTTTTTGCAGCAAAGATTTGCTATCTGAGATTAAATTCGCATTAATGACTATTATCGCCGCACGCCATCTCGCTCTGATTCAGAGGGGGTTGGGTTAAATGCGGAAGACACATTTGGGTTGCATTCAGTTGTGCAACTCCCTTCCCAGATTGTGTGTGCGCACCACATCTGCAGCCAGTGCTGAAGTTGTTGGTATCGTGCAGCAGAGGCATTCTTATGCCAACATGACTGCATCTGGGCAGTGTTGCTCCTCCGTGGCCGACTAGACTCATCGGCAGCTCAGCATGCCCTGAGTGAGATAGCAGCTGCACGCACGCTGGGGCAATGTTTGTGTTGACTCTGAATGTGGTGCCATTTTGTCTGACTGGAGTTCAGAGGTCACTCGCCTCGGTAGTTTGCTAGCGTCTTTCTACTGAGAAAGGCATCACTGAAATATTTTAGGGAAGTGTTGTTGTTTTTTTTACTGTTCTGTTGTGAGTTCAGGTTTTGATATGTCTCGTTTTTTTCTGGAAGAAGAGGTTTATCTATGTGCATTGTTGGACGGGTGTATATGGAGCATGACAGAGTGTGGCTTACAGTGAAACGTCTGAGAAACTGTGAGGTGAGGTAAGTATCAAAAGGCAGGTACGTTAGGAACAAAGCCTAGTACGCCAATCCCCTGGCAGTCATCCCCTTTCCTGGCCACAGGCAGGAGTGAGTCGGGATGGCACGGCTCGGCATGGCCTCGCCAGGAACAGAGAGGGGACCAAGGGCCAGGGCCACAAACACACACCAGCCCAGGGACCAGATACACTCACACAGGCCATACCCTGGGGTTTAACCCCACTGGCCAATTGCCTGTACACACAGGAAGTAAGTTGAAGGAAGGAAGGTCTCTCTGTTCTTACTAAACCGAATGTAGTGTAGTGGGAATGAACATTTCAACTGAGACAGTCGTATAGAGATATTATAGAGAAGTGAGAGATGAAGATGGACAAAGAGAAGGAATCCATGCAGGTTCTGCTTAAGGTGGGACTGGGTACTGGTCAAAGTGAGACGTTTCAAGCAGCCAAGAGGGGGTGCTGCTGCTGAAACAGTTGCCCCGCTCGAGAAGCAGATGAAATAGTCGAGAACATATGCTATACGAGTCATAATATGCCAACACATCAGTGCTCCACAAAAGCATTTCTGTGTGGGACATTATTAATGTGTAAATAAACGCGGGGGCCGGCAGGGCAAGCCGAGCTGGCTGTTACCCCATTCACCACACTTTCTTTAACGAGGGCCTCCTGGTCCCTGATCAAACCGGCCCCGGGGCGGACATGTTTGTCCAGAGATGAAATCCCCAGCATCTGCCAGAGCCCAGAGCACACTGCTGCTATTCTGTTGGACAGGGTCACTGCAGGACTGAGTGTCAGGCAAACAAGAGTACCTCTATCATACGAATAGGATTCTCTCTGGATCTCTGCTATGGGCTGGTGGGGACTTACTATAAGCCCAGGTCAGGTAGTAAGCCCAATAAAAAAGTAGAGATTTTAATTTCACTCACAAATCACGTAATAAGGAACATACTTTTGATTATTATCATGTGGAATTCATCGAATGTATGTGTGAAGCGTATTCATGTAGAGTATACGGGTTTAACTTAGCGTTCCTGTGTGTGTGTGTGTGTGTGTGTGTGTGTGTGTGTGTGTGTGTGTGTGTGTGTGTGTGTGTGTGTGTGTGTGTGTGTGTGTGGATGTAAGCCTGTGTGTAAGCCTGTGTGTGTGTTGTGTGTGTGTGTGTGTATCGCATGACGTTAATGGTTGAATTTCTTATGCCTTGTTTTAATCAGAGACTTGGGCCAAGTGCCACTGGCAGAAAAACCTAATGTCATTTTTATTTTCCATCTGAATTGATCCTAGTACATTAACTGGATTTGAGACTTATAATGCATTAAATAAAGGAGGGTGAAATTGTAAAAACCATACGTTTGGGTAAATAAAGGGGTTTAAAAGTTTTGAGTTTTGATGATTATTCCGTTTATTACATTTTTCCCCTTATATAATTTGCATGACTTCATAGGGTTGAAAACACAGAGTTTGGGAGAAAGCGTTCAGGCAGCAAAGACGTATGGCTGCTAACTTAGGGACTGGACTGTACGTTATTTATAATGAGGGATACCCGGAGAAAATCGGGCCTCAAATGAAAATGGATGGCCCACCCTTCAGTACAATATATTTTTATCCGACCATCCCTGAACACTTAAAAAAAAACAAAAAAACATAACGTGGATAGCAGAGAACATGCCTACCATTTACCTTCACTCCTAGGACAGATATGCAGTCTTAGAAACTGTATCTTCGTTTTGTAAGCAATTCATGGCAAAGTAGCCAGAAGGTTGTGGATTCGCAGACCACCGCTGACAAGAGTAGGGGTGAAAAGATATCCATTAAAATTAAAAGCACTGCATGAATCTATCAACTGATTTGCGGTCAGAGAAAAAATGTCCTTATATAAACACATTTCATTCCATTTTAGGTCATTTTACATGATTGGAGACAAGCATAACCTTTTTTTTATACCACGACAGAGCATGACAACAAATGAGTGCATGCTGCAGCACTGGAGACGTTTTGATTTCTATGCAGGCTATTGTTTAAAAAAAAGAGAGGATAGTCCAAGTTTGGAACAGTGTTGAAGTCGTCTGCAAGCTGTAAAAATGTTGCGCAACAGAAGCGTTTACAACTGAAGTATATCTGATCGTCAGTGGTTGTTTACTACAGCTGCCGCATATGATCAGGGATCAGGATATGCATTTGGGAAACTATCACTGTGTTGACTGTGATTAGGGCCTGGGAATACAAGAGCAGCTGCTATGGTAAATGAACAAACTAGGCGTGCATAGCTCACTGCATGATCCTCAAACCAATGACTGACCAAACTCTTGTTTCTAAAAGTGATTTCAAAGGCACTGTAGAATGACTGTACAGCCTAATAAGGCATTTTTCGTTTCATTATTATGTAATTCGAAGTAATTATCTTTTCAATGACATTTTAGGCAGCCTAAATGCGACATTTATAGGCATGTTGTTGAAGTGCGGTTGTTGATTTGTTGTTGAAATACTGAGCGCTCCTGTCGGCCTGTATCGTGTCACAGATGCGTCACAATCGATTTCCTAAATTGCAGGCTATAGCCTTGAAATAATAACAATATAGTCTAAATAATAAAATGTTCATTCCTTCTTAGGCTACCTGGCTTGCTCCTGACTGATTTAGAGGTAGTGTGTTGTTTAATAGCCTGGTGAAATGTCGAACGTCAATTGATAGTGACAGAATCGCACATGACTTCCAAAGCAAAGTGACATTTTTTGTCTCCTCGGCTATAGAAGGTTGTAGTGCAGCCTCTGAATGTCATAGAGACAAACCAAAGACATCCCAAAAGATATTCCCCCAACATTTTATAGCTTGTTTCTAGTGTAAAGCATTGCGGACAAAAGAGTTGTTTTAGATCGCTGTATATAATCAGGTCTATTAAAAGCTTAAGCTAACAAGGGGTAGGCCTATGCTTTTAGCCATTTTCTTTAACAAAAGCCACAATGCCCTCACATACCCCCTCAATTCAAGCCCTGGTTTTAACTTAGCAGACCTAGCTCTTCGGTGACACTGAGATATTTAAGGAGTGCATGGTGACTGAAGCAATTGTCTGACAAAATCTATGGATAGTAGACTATAATTTCATCTGTCAAAAAAGTAGGCCCACCTCTTACTTCTTGAATAGGAAGAAATAGGCTAAAAAATAAAGCCCTCTTGTTGTTAGAAGCCTAAAGTCAAATTAAGATGAAGACTGTTTAAATGAATTAGGCCTTCTCGAATTAGCCTACTTTCAGCACCCATGCGCTGTCTATTCCCGCGGCTGCCGCTTCATAGTAATGTAAGTTATGTAAATGACTTGAATATGGCTTATTGTGAGTTCAACAATTCTAATAAATAGACTTCATTATGGGCTACGAAACATATTGTTTTTATTCAGATAAATGATAACAGTAACAAGCTTACATCCGGTCCTCCTTCTCATCTTCCGCGCTTTCCCTCTCAAACTGAACAGGACATCAGTAGGCCTAGTCCACGCGCAGAGATATTGCAATTTGGTTAGGCAGCACAAAAGGGTTTACATCATCAAGAGCAGGGCAGGCCAGGGCTCATGATTGGGAACGCCTATCCATTTCAGTGTGTAATGCAGTTTAACCTATTTTGCTATATATATACCATCCCAGCAGCGCCCAGCAGAGAATCAGGGATGAGGGGCATCATCGAGGGGGGGGGGAAAAAATAGAGATTCTACAATAAGCAACTCATTCTCAAAACCTGAGCAATACAAATCAAATCGTATTTGTCACACGCACCGCATACAACAGGTGTAGACCTTACCGTGACATGCTTAGTTACAAGCCCGTAACTAACAATGCAGTTTTAAGAAAATAAAAGTAACACGATAAAATAACAATAATGAAGCTATATACAGGTACCGAGTACCGAGTCAATGTACCGAGTCAATGTGTGGGGCCACAGGCTAGTCGAGGTAATTTGTACATGTAGGTAGGGGTAAAGTGATTGTGCATAGATAATAAACAGTGAGTTGCAGCAGTGTAAAAACAAGGGGGGGGGCACTCTGTGACTTGGGTGACTGGAGTCTTTGACATTTTTTTCGGCCTTCCTCTGACACCGCCTAGTATATAGGTCCTGGATGGCAGGAACCTTGGCCGCTGCAGCCCGGAGCCTACAGCGGCGGTCTGCAGCCCGGAGTCTTCAGCGGCGGTCTGCAGCCCGGAGTCTTCAACGGCGGTCTGCAGCCCGGAGTCTTCAACGGCGGTCTGCAGCCCGGAGTCTTCAACGGCGGTCTGCAGCCCGGAGTCTTCAACGGCGGTCTGCAGCCCGGAGTCTTCAACGGCGGTCTGCAGCCCAGAGTCTTCAGCGGCGGCCTTCAGCTCAGAGTCTTCAGCGGTGGTTGGCGTTTCAGAGCCACGGTCTGGTTCCTCCGGACACACAGAAGCGGGGGGATCAGTGGGCGGGGGGGGTTCTACGCCCGGAACCAGAGCCGCCGCCAAATATGGATGCCCACCCGGACCCTCCCCAATAGGTTCATGTTTGCGGCCGGGAGTCCGCACCTTTGGGGGGGGGGGGGGGGGGGGGGTACTGTCACGCTCTGACCTTGGAGAGCTGTGTTTTCTCTGTTTAGTTAGGTCAGGGTGTGATAGGTGGGTGGGCATTCTATGTTTTCGTTTTCTATGTTTTGGCCAGGTATGGTTTCCAATCAGAGGCAGCTGTCTATTGTTGTCTCTGATTGGAAGCCATACTTAGGCAGCCTGTTTTTCATGTGTTGGTGTGGGTAGTTGTTTTCCGTTTTGTAGGTATTACCTGACGGAACTGTTGGCTGTCGTTTTTGTTGTTTTCTGTTTAGTGTCATTATTAAAGAAAATTATGAGCACTCTACACACCGTGCCTTGGTCCCCTTTATACGACCTTTGTTACAATAGTTAAGTATCAAAATTAAAAGTACAAGTATATATTATTTACAATTCCTTATATTAAGCAAACTAGACAGCGCCATTTTATTTTTTATTTACGTATAGCCAGGGGAATACTCCAACACTCAGACGTCATTTACAAACGAAGCATGTGTTTAGTGAGTCCGCCAGATCAGAGGCAGTAAGGATGACCAAGGACGTTCTCTTGATAAGTGTGTGAATTAGACAATTTTCCTGTCCTGCTAAGCATTCCAAATGTAACGAGTACTTTTGGGTGTCAGGGAAAGTATATGGGGTTAAAAGTACATAACTTTCTTTAGGAATGTAGTGAAGTAAAAGTAAAAGTTGTCAGAAATATAAATAGTAAAGTACAGATACCAAAAAAAACGACTTAAGTAGTGCTTTAAAGTATTTTGACTTAAGTACTTTACACAACTGATGATGGTGTTGGAGTTGTGCTTGGCCACGCAGTCGTGGGTGAACAAGGAGTACAGGAGGGGACTATGGTGTTGAATGCTGAGCTGTAGTCAATGAACAGCAGTCTCACATAGGTGTTCTTTTTGTCCAGGTGGGAAAGGGCAATGTGGAGTGTGATTGGAATTGCGTCATCTGTGAATCTGTTGAGGCAGTATGCGAATTGGAGTGAGTCCAGGGTTTCCGGGATGATGGATTTCAAAGCCTTTCAAAGTACTTCATGGCTACCGACGTGAGTGCTACGGGGCGGTAATAATTTAGGCAGGTTACCTTCACTTCCTTGGGCACAGGTACTATGGGGGTCTGCTTGAAGCATGTAGGTATTACAGACTCAGTCAGGGAGAGGTTGAAAATGTCAGTGAAGACACTTGCCAGTTGGTCCACGCATGTTCTGAGTACACATCCTGGTAATCCGTCTGGCCTTGTGAATGTTGACCTGTTTAAAGGTCTTGCTTACATCGGCTATGGAGAGCGTGATCACACAGTCGTCCAGAACAGCTGGTGCTCTAATGCATGCTTCAGTGTTGCTTGCCTCGAAGCGAGCACAAAAGGCATTTAGCCCATCTGGTAGGCTTGCGTCACTGGGCAGCTCGTGGCTGGGTTTCCCTTTGTAGTCTGTAATAGTTTTCAAGCCCTGCCATATCCGACGAGCGTCACAGCCAGTGTAGTAGGATTAAATCTTAGTCCTGTACTGACGCTTTGCCTGTTTGATGGTTCGTCTGAGGGCATAGAGGGATTTCTTATAAGAGTTCAGATTAGTGTCCAGCTCCTTGAAAGCGGCAGCTCTAGCCTTTAGCTCGGTGCAGATGTTGAATTTACTCCAATACTCTGGAGTTATCTTCATCTTCTCATGTCCTTGTTAAACACATCTAATGGTTTCTCTAGCCACAAATCAATGCCTGAACTTCAGATTACCAGTTAACGGGAGCTGAAGATGTTCTCAGGGTCAAATAAAGGGAAGAAGTTACAGAGCTTTAACTAATGCAAATGATGTGGGAGACTCGCTGGCCCTATCAAATAGTGTTCCGCACCAATTGATCGTCATCTGATCAAATCATTTTTCATGTGTCTGTTTTAAGACTGGGGAGATATCCATAGATATTCTGTGAGCACTTCTAAACGTATCTTATCTTTCCTTTACTTCAACTATTACTTTTGAATTGATGACATGTATGTATTGCATATTCTTTGAAAGTTTCAGAACAGGAAGAGAAGCAGAAATGGCTTGTGTTTATGTGGTGAGGGTCTAGGGGTCTTGGGGGAACCCTGCTCTCCCTGCAGAGTGCGGGGGCTGCAGGGCTGTTGAGCCCCAACAGACCCAGACCCACAGCAGGGGTAGATCAGAAACAGGGCTGAGGGCTGAGAAAGGTATTGCAGGCAAAGGAGGCCTTGGACCACATTTGTGTGGCGTTCCATTTCCCCCTCAGCTTCCTTCCCGTGGAAGTCGGAGGTTAAAGTGTTAACCCTGGCTTAATTGCAACTCTGTCTCCAGCTCACGCCCCCTCTGCACTCCCCCCCACCCCCCTCATCCTCAAACTGACCCCAGGGCCTCTGTGGCCCGGGACACCCAGCTTTCACATTAACACAACCTGGTTACTGATTCCCCAACTAATGGAGGAGATCTACAGAGCAGGCCCTGGGGGAGAGAGGGAGAGGTTGACAGAATGACACGCTCGTGTAAATATAATCCAACTACATGGCCAGAAACAGGCCCAGACCCCTGCAGCAGCCCAGAGGTCCCACCACTCTCAGATCATCTGTATCCACCATACACACATGCAAGTGTGCGTACGCTGACACACACACACACACACACACACACACACACACAATTTCTCGGAAGGATAACCCTTACCCTTCCACCTCCCTCTCCTCCTCCCCTCCTTCTCTCCCTCACCCTACACACACTCAGGCAGGCAGGCCGGCAGCCCCTCTCGTTATCTTACTCTCTGATCAGCTCAAATTCATCTTGTTCACACTCGCTCTAACATGGACGAGGGGAGAGAAAGGCGGCCCGCGCCTGCCGTGCGTGCTGGTGTGAAAAGACGTGTCCACAATCCACCTCCAACTTCCCCGCCCAGTCAGTCACCTACCCCTCCTCTCCTCTCCCAAGGAGAGTCCCCCATCTACCCTGGACAAGCAGTATCAGTCAACATGGCTATTGACACCACAAGTGTGCTGAGTTAGGAGAACAGAGATGAACTGCTTTGGTTTCTACCTCTGATCCCATCTGTGGTAGTTTAAGGGGTGTGAGTCCAATAAGATCCCACTCTCTCTAGTGAGAGAAAGCATGGGCCTCTGTCTCTCCTCTCATAGCAAGGGACTGGACAGAGGCAGACACTAACCAGACAGTGTGTTGGAGGCTGTTTTGCTCAGACGGAGCCAAACTTCATCACTCTAACAGGATGTATTGGATCGGCGGAGCTGGACATGAATTGCTCTTTGTGACATTAAAACACGCTAAATAACGGTTAAAAAATATTGTTATACAGACAGATTTCAAGTTGCGATTCTAGTAAGTCAAGTTAATGTGGACCTAGGTCGGCTAAAATAAACATTCCTTTTTTCAAAGTGACATGCCGCTGTAATTCAGTTTTAAAGTTAATATATTGTTCATTTCTACAGGTAGTGGAGCATGTCAATAGAATTTACCAGAAGTCATTCAGGCATTTTTTCCTGGTGCACAAAAAAAGTGCCTGGATTAGCCTTAAGGCCAGTGTGCTGTTTAAAAATTCCTTGTATATTCCTCATGTTCATAGAGGGATGAACAATTAATAATAGTTTCCCTATGACTAGAGAGAGACATCTCAAACCCTTTTCAGTTTATGTTAACATGTTCTAAAGCAATTCCAGTAAACCTTCAATAATATCTTCCATGCCAGAAAATGAATTTAGTTATTTTTTTTAATGTTTATCCTGAAATAAATAATATTGCTATTATTTGCTTATGACAACGATGAGAGAGTAGGATAAAGCCAAAGTCCACTTTCCAGTCACACAATGCTAGCGTGTACATGTGTGTGTAGAACTATGTGTGTGTGTGTGTGCGTGTGCGTGTGCGTGTGCGTGTGCGTGTGTGTGTGTGTGTGTGTGTGTGTGTGTGATGGCATGATGGACAAAAAAGTCTGAGTGGACACAGGGAATATGTGTCACCTCTGACCCTGACCGAGTCCACTCCCACACAAACCAAGACTCCAGTATCACAGTCAATATCAATGTAAATATATACCTAGAAAGTACACTATCACAACATGGACTAGTACGACAGCGATGAGAGATGGGCCGCTGCTATTGGCTCTGCTCCCCCTTGACTCCACAATGGAACTTATATAAAGAAAATAACTTCCCATCAATGAACAAACCAAGTAAAAGTAGAAGACACGGGGATGTGTAATAACGTAGAAGAAAAACAGCCCATGTAAAAGTAGAAGACACTGGGATGTGTAATAACGTAGAAGAAAAACAGCCCATGTAAAAGTAGAAGACACTGGGATGTGTAATAACGTAGAAGAAAAACAGCCCATGTAAAAGTAGAAGACACTGGGATGTGTAATAACGTAGAAGAAAAACAGCCCATGTAAAAGTAGAAGACACTGGGATGTGTAATAACGTAGAAGAAAAACAGCCGAAGTAAAAGTAGAAGACACGGGGATGTGTAATAACGTAGAAGAAAAACAGCCGAAGTAAAAGTAGAAGACACTGGGATGTGTAATAACGTAGAAGAAAAACAGCCGAAGTAAAAGTAGAAGACACTGGGATGTGTAATAACGTAGAAGAAAAACAGCCCATGTAAAAGTAGAAGACACTGGGATGTGTAATAACGTAGAAGAAAAACAGCCCATGTAAAAGTAGAAGACACTGGGATGTGTAATAACGTAGAAGAAAAACAGCCGAAGTAAAAGTAGAAGACACGGGGATGTGTAATAACGTAGAAGAAAAACAGCCCAAGTAAAAGTAGAAGACACGGGGATGTGTAATAACGTAGAAGAAAAACAGCCCATGTAAAAGTAGAAGACACTGGGATGTGTAATAACGTAGAAGAAAAACAGCCCATGTAAAAGTAGAAGACACTGGGATGTGTAATAACGTAGAAGAAAAACAGCCGAAGTAAAAGTAGAAGACACGGGGATGTGTAATAACGTAGAAGAAAAACAGCCCAAGTAAAAGTAGAAGACACTGGGATGTGTAATAACGTAGAAGAAAAACAGCCCATGTAAAAGTAGAAGACACTGGGATGTGTAATAACGTAGAAGAAAAACAGCCCAAGTAAAAGTAGAAGACACTGGGATGTGTAATAACGTAGAAGAAAAACAGCCCATGTAAAAGTAGAAGACACTGGGATGTGTAATAACGTAGAAGAAAAACAGCCGAAGTAAAAGTAGAAGACACTGGGATGTGTAATAACGTAGAAGAAAAACAGCCCAAGTAAAAGTAGTGCTCTTTTTAATGCTGTTGTCAAAAAAGTATCTCTGGTTATAGTTATGTTATAACTTCAGTGGTCATCAAGTTTTGATATAGTTAATATTTTGAAATATCCCAAATATTTCATGTGTTTTTTTATTTTATTATTTATTTAACTAGGCAAGTCAGTTAGGAACAAATTCTTATTTACAATGATGGCCTACACCGGCCAAACCCAGATGATGCTGGGCCGATTGTGCACCGCCCTATGGGACTCCCAATCATAGCCAGTTGTGATACAGCCTGGATTCGAACCAGGGTGTCTGTAGTGATGCCCCTAGCACTGAGATGCAGTGCCTTAAACCGCTGTGCCACTCGGGAGCCCAAGTTAAAATATGTATTTTTTTCAATGACATAAGCCTTACTAAAGTCTATACATGTTACGTACATTATCATCTTGGTTTTCTATTTTCATTTGGTAATTTAATTCAATATTAATTGTTTGACAATTATATGTCGTTTGCAATACTACACATAAGACGGTGATATTTCTTTATTGTATGCAATTTAAATCTTGATAAGAATGTAAGCTACATGAAAAGCTTTAAAAAGGGTAAATAACTTGGTTATTACCAGATATTCTCTTATATCCTCGGTTATCATACATTATTATCTTTAAATTGTTCTCCATTCACAATGCACAAAAAAATGTAAAGACTGATAGAATTTATTCAAAGTAAGTGTGACACGTTTCGTTTTCTCAATGTTTAAACAGATAACTTCCCATTCGAATGTGCTAACCAAATACTGACGCGTAGAAATTCCGATCAAAAGGTCACAGACGTATAATATTGTCCAGAAAATGATTTTAGGGAGTATAATTGATTACATTTGCACACACTGTACATAGATTTTTCTATTGTGTTATTGACTGTACGTTTGTCTATCCCTTTTGTAACTCTGTGTTGTTGTTTGTGTCGCACTGCTTTGCTTTATCTTGGCCAGGTCGCAGTTGTAAATGAGAACGTGTTCTCAACTGGCCTACCTGGTTAAATAAAGGTGAAATTAAAAAAATAAAAATAAAAATGTATTGTATTTTAATAAATATTCTGTATAGACTATTTGGCGGCTGTCTTGGTTCCTTTGTATCGTCCTAAAAACAGTATAGGCCTATCTTGAAAACATACCACTTTTTACTTGGTTAAAGTGCAACACTATTTCTTACCTTAAATTACCCCATATTTATTAAGTTATAATAACTACCCTAAACTTTATTTCAGAACATTAAGGCACGTTTTTCACTTGTTTGGTGGCTACTTATCTATCCATTCTACAAAGGTTGCAGTGAAGGCATGAAGTTCCCTCAACAACATCGTTTGGATATTTTAATTGGGCCTCATGCGGTGCATATTACAAGCACTAATTTAGGCTTATACTGTTGCCTAGAAATGCCACTATAACCAGTACTTCAAGGCCATATATTTTTCTCAAGTATTAGCAAAACATGTGAAACATTAGAAGAACATTTTTTAAATATATGCCCTATAGGCTATTGTAAAATTGGACATTCGCGAGTATAAAGGCTTGCAAATTATGTTATAGGGATACTTGTACAGGCATAACGATTGGTAGACCTGTATTGCAGGCTTAGATGAAATATAAATGATTCGTGTGGATATTGATAAGGTCATTTGGCCGACTTATCTCGGTCTGAATTGTAAAATCGTCCTTTACGCATTTATTTAGAATATGCCGTAAAACGTTACCAGGCGCTTCTTGAAAATACACGAACAAAAACGTGCCCAGGTGTAGAAAGACTAGCTTTTATATAATTACATTAAACGGCCTTCTTTCTTGTTTACAGAACGTGTCTAAATGCAAATAAATACGAGGTAGAACGCGACAAAGCCTCGGGCATCTCACCGGCTGGTGCGCCATGCAGAGCCAGCAATCTGCTGATCGGATTTAATCAACAGGGGTAACAATGGAGCGATGGCGCTCATTCAACTGTTTAGCCACAGAACGCACAACACGTCGTCCAAATAGCACTATTAAACCATGCCAATCATGCACTTATTTCATGCTGACTATTTTGTTTTCGCTGCACCGCCACATGAATTGATTTCTCAAGGAATCTCGTGGAAATGGAATACACACCAGTGTTCCAAGTGTTCAGCCCATGTGTCACTTTTGAAACGCTGAGAGTAAAGTTTCACACCTATGGTTAATTCAGTCATTAGGGAAAGAATGATTCACGGTTTGGCTGTTGGTATAAGACAAAACGGCTATTAACCGTAACTTCGATATGTATAACAAGCGCAAATTGGGTTAAATTTGAAGTCAAACTGAAATGATTTATAAGGCCACAGTTGTAATGACGTTATAATTAAATGAATGGATTTCAGATAAATCTCCTGTCGTTTTTGGTCTGTAGGCAACATAAAACATATAGGTTGCATCTTAAATGTGTGTGGAATAGGCCTATAGCTAAATAAGTAATTGTGCTGATAATTTACAGAAATAGGCTAAAACACAGATTTAGAATATAAAAAAATGTGAAATCATTCATCATCAATTTGTTAGCTAGCCTAGATATATATTACCTTTAGGATGTTGGGGTGCTGTAGCCTTTCCATTAGCGTCATTTCTTTCACTATTTTGAAGGACGCCAGTCTGTAGCAGTCTCCAGGTGAACCATATTTCTTTACGCAATTTTCCATATCGTGTCCCCCGAAATCCACCGATTTCAGAGCCACCGACAAGCTGTTGTTGAGAGCCGCCTTGTAGACAGCCTTTGTGTAGCCTGAGCCGAGGTACTGAATATTGGTCACGTTGTCTATGCTGTTGCAGTCAAGCATCGGTGTACTGTTAATGCTCCTCGAATTCAGAGTTAAATCTTTCCGTGATTTTGTCTGCGTGTATGTGGAAGGTGAAAGCCGATTTTGAAAATGCTTCTGTTGGTTATCGGTTCGCTCAATGACTTTGACAGGGTCCCAATTGTCCCCTGGCTCTGAATCCATGAGCCTCCTTCTCTCCAGCGGGCGGACGGGGTCCCCGGTCCCAGACCCATGTCCTTGGCGCCGACGGTACCGCACAACCTCATCGAATCTCTCTCGTATCTGCAGTAATAAGTCCTGGTGATGCCTGCTTCCCGCGGCGTTTTTACTATTAGACTCGGACAGAGCTTTAGTGTCCGACTCGCCGACGTGAAGCTGTGAATCGCCTGTAACCCGCTGCTGTTTTTTGTGGTAGTACCGATGTACTCTATTGTCGTGGTTCTGATGGTGCTCGAACCCTGGTATGTACAGCAAATTCATCAGCGTACCGAGGAAGAAAGAGAGGCAGAAGCCTGCTGCAACCACAATCTTTCTTCGCTTCATTGTGATCAGTTGTAATAATAGCATAAAATAAATGTGTCCGTCTTCAGCTCCAGCCCCCGCCTATGTGTCTACCACCTCTGCAGCGGTGCCCGGCGTTCAAGGTTCTATCGTGCGCGACAGAACTGAATGGGATTCCGATGCCGAATGCGCTATGATCACGTCTTCATCTTGAATTATATGATTTATGCAGCCACGCAGGTTTAAGATCCTCCCCATATAAGGTCGACCATGGTGACACTTGCCTTCACACACTGCAAAGCCCACCACTTCTGTAGCCTATGAGCGCATCAGGCAGGGGTCCTCTAGCCTACTAGAAGCCCCCTGAGCTACTAAACAGCCGTGACGCCACTGTGATTGACAGCATACGTAGGTCATGCGTCTGTGAGCACTGTAGTTTTCAGGAAGTCCATTTCCCATTAGGGTACGTTGAACATAGAAAATCTTAAAACCACACTACCCATGGTGCAATGTAAAAATCCAGACAATTCCAGCAAACCAGCAGCTGTGGAACAGTGTTTGAGGTTTCTTAGAACTGCCGTTTCGAGTAGACCTTATGGCACGCGCAAAATCTGCCCACTGACGTTAGTGATGAAAGCGCGTGAGTTGATGGACATGAATTATAATATCTACTATCTAATGTTGTTTTATTTCAATTTTATTAATGGCCAGGCTTATATGTGTTTTAAATATAGCTTTAATTGAACGTTTGCAAAGCCTTTCTAATAGGCCTATACGCCTTAATATGCCAATTGGTTATGTCATCCGGATTATTAATTATTACCTTTGCGCATAGTAACATTATGTAGCTTAGCCTGTCCAGTAGGTTTTCTGCTGATGGTCTATACACATCATGGAAAGTAGGCTAAATTGAAATGTTTCCAATGAATAATGAACATTGCGTTATGAGACAACTGTGCATACACATAAGAACGCGTCATGCTTTCAGCAAGTAGGGTATTCCATTTAGCTAACACTTTTGGATTGCATTAAATCTTCCACCTCTGTTTTAAATTGGTTGAGAAGTCCAGACTCCTTGCAGGCTGAAGTTCTGCGAGCCCCTCTGTTACTTGGAAAGAAAAATGTGTATAATTATGTCTCTGGGGTCGGAGAAGTAAAACTCTAAATTAAAAGCAGACATTACGAAAAAAAGGGAGTATAAATAATCAAATAATAGGCTCCAGTACGGCTTTGTTAAACTCGGCAGAGATAAGCATTCCTTGACTGGAATCTCATGTTAGCCAGCACCCCCGTCCTCCCAAATAAATCCCGTCGTGTTTGTCTGCTGTAAATACACTATAGCAGTGCCAGCGACGTTTAAAAAATGAGCCACCCCGACCCCTTTTAAGTGGGCCCAAACAGAGTTCACCACGGGGTCTCGCTCTCTATTGTGGTAGGCTAAATGATGATGAACTTTAAAATAATGTTATTAATGCTCTCATTGTTTATCGGATTACTTTAATAATGACACATTAGTTATTTCTGGTGCAGCTGAGGCAAGACCAAGTGGCCTCTATACCTTCATTAGGCCAACAAACCAGAAGGATGACGCGGGGAGACCGGCCTGAGCCCTGCTTGAGATCCGGATAGTGTAGACCTGAATGCAAGTGACATGGCTATCCATCAAACCGACATTACCATGTAGTTAGCAACTAATTAACAAATACAATCAACCTGGAAACTGAACAAACAAAGCGGAGACAGCGGGGCTCAGCCGCACGACGGCCTGGGGTCGAGGGGCCAGACGCAGGGAGAATTTGTACAAAAGGCGCGCGTCCACTCCTTTTAATAACTTTGGTAACATTTTTTAAAAGGTCAAAGTAGTGTAAATATAATTATATTATATTAGCCCTATATTATATTATACTATTGGAACCATTTTATTGGCCCTTTTTGACAGGAAAGATCATTTTGGCTGGAACTGCTTTGGAGCTGAAGCATTTCAGTAGCCTAACTATAGCCTACCTCTCGCGCTGAAATGGCCACTGTATCCGACACCAACTGTTATCATATCTGGAACTGCTCCTGTCACTTTGAGACTGTTTTATGTCCACACATTTGATAAGTGGCATGGATGTGGAGTAGCTTAGCTCCATCTCCTGGACAACAGTCTTTGATGATGATAATTATAAATTGTGGCAATAGTAATAATTGATCATTATTATCCGATAATTAACAATTTGTGCATTTGGCGATTATTTTTCTTACATTTTTAAGCACGATGATTGGATTCAATTATTGTTATCTCTTCAGATTAATGGTCATTAGGGTTGATTGTCCGTCATTATATAGTCCAATAAACATCCGAATGATTGATTACACTTATCTTGCCCTATTTAGCAAGTTATCTATACATTGTGGTGTAAATTATATAATATAAATATTTAGGGTACTTTTGCAATCCAACTGTCAAGACGTTTTGACAAGATAGCCTAACCCAAAACGTAGAATTAATTATTTGGCTGCATTTTTTTAAGTAACAGAAGTGATGTGTAAGGAAACGGTATTTACCTCGTCAGTGGTGCAACTGTTGCTTTCATTTCCGATTTCTTACTATGAGAGTGGAGTGGTCATTTGCATGGCTTAGTTTGGGGCGGACAGCTCTGCGGGAGAGGAGGCTCAATGCGCCTCGGGGGAGCTAACACCCATTAATCCCACTTAAATAACTTCATTTTCTCTAGGATTATTAGGGACAATAGGCAAACAGTGTATTCTAACCACTGTGCCGGGGCCTTTCCATTTGACCAGCCGTTTACATGAGAATCCGGGAGTGGCAGTTGGCTGGCTCGCGGGTAACGGATTAGCCCGCTGCAGCGCAGGAATGTTACCTTTGCTGTGCCTTTGTGATTGGCTCAACCTACGGCCGTATATGACTGAACAAATCCTTTTACACTTCTATTTTCTGAGGGGGATAATTATATGCCTTTGTCACTGTAAACCACACATTAATTAAAATGAGGGCGAAGGTTGGCCATTCATTGGCAATGTGCGCTTTAGTAGGCCAAATACATTATGTCACCCAAAGTAATGACGTGTCAATTAATCAAGTTTGAGCTGAAAGTATTTATCGCAATTTGCAACCTGCAGAAGTGAATGCCATGGAGAGAAGGTCTCAATATAGAAGTTGTAAACTTGTGCATGAATGAGAGATATCCCTATTGTCCATTTTATTGCAAGGACCAAAAGGCTAAAAAGAAATTGGCTATGTATCTTGAATAAGACATTTTTAGTCAGAGCCATTTCTGAAACAGAGCTTAAATATACAGTGGAGTCAGTGAACTTGAGATGTTTTTAATGAATTAAAGACATTTCTGAACTGTATCTTGATGTTGTCCAGTATCTAATAAATGTGCTGTGCATCGTGGTTTTGATTTTGGAAATGCACTGTTCATGTATTTCATTTCCCACCTAGGTGCCAAGCTTTTTTATTTTCCGTTTAAGTTGAAATGGACTCTTTTTCCATCTGAACCTTTAGTCAGGAGGTTTGTGTGGTATTTGTATTCCTCCTCTCTTGCTGGCTGCTATAGCGAAGTGGAGTAGACCCATATCAGTGTCTGAGACAAATGGGTGATAAGGAGAGCGTTCTCTACTCCATAAGAGTTAAGTTTCTAGAGAGGGACTTCTGGTTCTGTTTAGTTGAGAAAGGAGGGAGTTGGCGAGAGAGGAGGAGAGAGAAAGACTGGGGGGGGAAATCTCAATTGCATACTCCTCGCGTCCTCTCTCCTCTCTCCTTATCTTCTTCTCAAAAACCCATTGGAGGAGAAGGTCAGAGGGTAGGGACGAGGAGTGGAGGAGAATGCGATTGAGATCTTCCCTTGGAGGGAGGCCTGTGCCGCCAGCAAACACTCAGTCACACTCTGTGAGTTTATGAGCCTCAGACTAGTGTGGATATGACCTTGAAACAAGCACGTGCGTTGGTTGGAGCCATTAGGAAACATGTAAGTGTGGCCCATATGCCTGCGTGTGTGTGTGTGCGTGTGTGTATCCATAACCTGCCTTACCTAACAGTCCTGGCTATCAGTCAGATGTTAAATGCATTGCAGGTGATGGCAGATACTTATCCCAGTAAGACAGTGCAAATGTATGCGTTTAATAAACCGTGCTACTCCCCAGGACTACTACCAGCCACGGGGGCCAGATACACCTCACCGCATTCATCCCATTTAGCACTGAATAGAAGCTGCATGCAGCACTCCTGTTTTCTCTCCAATCTTCCAATTTAATGGTACATTAGCATATCTAATTAGTTGTAAAGTGGATCATGGCTTGGAGCACAATGGGACACTTGTCTACGTTTTGCCAATACGATGCTAATTAGTTTGAGAAATCTTGTGGCCGGAGAGGTGAAATACAGTTGAAAAGAGAAAACAAAATTCCTGGACTGGGTCTTACTGTGAGATCTCAGGGGCCAGCAGAGAGAGAGAGAGCACTGGCATTTGGGTGTGTCTATATCTGTGTATGCAGTGGTGCAAAAAGTACCCAGTTGTCATATTTGAGTTAAAGTAAAGATAGAAATAGAAATTTAGTAATAGAAATTGTCTCAAGTAAAAGTGAAAGTCTGTCACGTTCGTTTTGAAAGACGGACCAAGACGTGATTAAAGTTTCACATCTTTTAATAAACAGGGAAACTCCTACAAAACAATAAACCAACAACGAAACGTGAAAGTAGTGGTGCTACACACACAAAACAATATCCCACAACCCAGATGGGAACAATGGAGAACTTAAGTATGATCCCCAATTAGAGACAACGAACATCAGCTGCCTCTAATTGGAAACCACACCAAGAGCATCAACATAGAAATGAAAAGACTAGAACAACCCCTAGTCACGCCCTGACCTACAACACCATAGAGAACCAAGGGCTTTCTATGGTCAGGGCGTGACAAAGTCACCCAGTAAAATACTACTTGAGTAAAAGTCTAAAAGTATTGGGTTTTAAATATACTTAAGCACCAAAGTAAATGTAATTACAAAAATATACTTAAGTATATACTTAAGTAAAATTATAAATAATTTCAAATGACTTACAGTGCATTCAGAAAATATATTCAGACCCCTAGACTTTTTCCACATTCTAAAATGGATTTAAAAAAGCCTAATCAATCTACACACAGTACCCCATAATGCCAAAGCAAAAACTGTTTTTTAAATATTTTTGAAAATGTATTAAAAACAAAAAAAACTGAAATATCACATTTACATAAGTACTCAGACCATTTACTCAGTACTTTGTTGAAGCACCTTTGGCAATGATTACAGCTTCGAGTCTTCTTGGGTATGTCGCTATAAGCTTGGCACACCTGTATTTGGGTAGTTTCTGCCATTCTTCTCTACAGATCCTCTTAAGCTCTGTCAGCTTGGATGGGGAGCGTCTCTGCACAGATATTTTCAGGTCTCTCCAGAGATGTTCGATCGGGTTCAAGTCCGGGTTCTGGCTGGGCCACTCGAGGACATTCAGAGACTTGTCCCAAAGCCACTCCTGCATTGTCTTGGCTGTGTGCTTAGGTTCGTTGTCCTGTAGCAGGTTTTCATCAAGGATCTCTCTGTACTTTGCTCTTTTCATCTTTCCCTCGATCCTGACTAGTCTGCCAGTCCCTGCCGCTGAAAAATATTCCCACAGCATGATGCTGCCACCACCATGCTTCACCGTAGAAATGGACCCAGGTTTCCTCCAGACGTGATGCTTGGCATTTAGGTCAAAGAGTTCAATCTTGGTTTCATCACACCAGAGAATCTTGTTTCTCATGGTCTGAGTCCTTTAGGTGCATTTTGGCACACTCCAAGCGGGCTGTCATGTGCCTTTTACTGAGGAGTGGCTTCTGTCTGGCCAGTCTACCACAAAGGCCTGATTGCAGAGATGGTTGTCCTTTTGGGAGGTTCTCCCATCTACATAGGGGAACTCTGGAGCTCTGTCAGAGTGACCATTGTGTTCTTGGTCACCTCTCTGAACAAGGCCCTTCTCCCCCTATTGCTCACTTTGGCTGGGCAGCCAGCTCTAGGAAGAGTCTTGGTGGTTCCAGGCCACTGTGTTATTGGAGACCTTCAATGCTGCAGACAGTTTTTGGTACCCTTCCCCAGATCTGTGCCTCAACACAATCCTGTCTCGGAGCTCTACGGACAATTCTTTCGACCTCATAGCTTGGTTTTTGCTCTGGCATGCACTGTCAACTGTGGGACCTTATATATACCTTATATGTGTGTGCCTTTCCAAATCATGTCCAATCAATAGGATTTACCATTGGTGGACTCCAGTCAAGTTTTAGAAACATCTCAAGGATGATCAATGGAAACAGGATGCCTCTGAGCTCAATTTCGAGTCTCATAGCAAAGGGTCTGAATACTTATGTAAATAAGGTATTTCAGTTTTTAATTGATAAAACATTTTCAAAAATGTCTAAAAACCTGTTTTCGCTTTGTCATTATGTGGTATTGTCTGTAGATTGATGAGACAAAACATTAATTTAATACATTTTAGAATAAGGCTGTAACGTAACAAAACGTGGAAAAAAGGGAAGGGGTCTGAATACTTTCCGAATGCACTAAGCAATCCAGATGGCACAATTATCTTTCATTTTTTATTTATCGATAACAGGGGCACACTCCAACACACAATTTACAAACCTTAGCATGTGTGTTTAGTGAGTCCAGATCAGAGGCAGTAGAGATAACCAGGGATTTTCCTGTCCTGCTAGTCATTCAAAATACTGTACTTTTGGGTGTCAGGAAAAATATATGGAGTAAAAAGTAGATTATTTTCTTTAGGATGTAGTGATGTAAAAGTAAAAGTTGTCCAAAATATAAATAGTAAAGTCAAGTACAGATACCTCAAAAACTCCATAAGTAGTACTTTAAAGTACTTTTACTTAAGTACTTTACACCACTGTGTGTGCGTTTGCCATGCAGCTGAGCAGCGGCATGCCAGCTATGCCTTGGAGTGGAGATGCTAGTATTCTGCACTCCTTCTGTGTTTCACATCCATCTGACATCAGCCTGCTTGCACATCACCGCATTCCACCAAGAGATTCCTCATCAGATCAAAATATCTACTTCCTGGACAGAGTCACATTGTAGGCAAGCAGGTCACATGTACTGAGTCAGTATTTACACATTGATTCAGTGTCTCAAAAGTAAGAAGTTTGGAATATCAAAAACGTACAATATACAATTGTAAATTCAATCTACCTTTATACCTGTTATATCTCTCCTCTCCAGAGCTTTATTCAGAGGTGTCATGCCCATAGGAGGCACAGGGGCACGTGCCCCCTCAGATTTGTCCTGTTTAAAAAATATCAAACAATTAAATAATATTTTTTTTTTTTTATAATATTTTTGCTGTTTCTTTGTAACACTACTAGCCACCTAGCAATTTTATAAAGTTGGCTTTAGCTAGCGCAGATTGGTTCCCAATCTCCTAACCTCATAATCAAATCAAATACAGTTTTATTTGTCACATGCTCCGTAAACAACAGGTGTAAGTAGACTAACAGTGAAATGCTTACTTATGGGCCCCTCCCAACAATGCAGAGAGAAATATTAACATTTTTGGGAAAAAATTATGACACATAAATACACACAATGAGTAACATTAACTTGGCTATTTACACAGGCTACCAGTACCGAGTTGATGTGGAGGGGTACTAGGTAGTTGAGGTAGATATGTACTGTGCATATAGGTAGGGGTAAAGTGACTAGGCAACAGGATAGATAATAAACAGTAGCAGTATGTGTGATGAGTCAAAGAATTTAGTAAAAAACGGGTCAATGCAGATAGTCCAGGTAGCTATTTGGGTAACTATTTATCAGTCTTATGGGTAGGAGCTGTTCAAGGTCCTGTTGATTCCAAACCTTGCACATCGGTACCGCTTGTCGTGTGGTAGCAGAGAGAACAGTTTATGACTTGGGTGGCTGGAGTCTTTGACACATTTTAGGGCCTTCCTCTGACACCGTCGAGTATAGAGGTCCTGGATGGCAGGGAGATCAGCCCCAGTGATATACTGGGCAGTGCTCACCACCCTCTGTAGTACCTTGCAGTCTGGTGCCTTGCAGTTGCCGTACCAAGCGGTGATGCAGCCAGTCAAGATGCTCTCAATGCTGCAGCTGTAGAACCTTTTGAGGATCTGAGGGAACATGCCAAATCTTTTCAGGCTATTAATCAAGTTAGAGTAGCTAGCTTGTCTAACTATCTTGGCTGGCATGCCTGATGGCGAGGTTGGTAGACTTTAGCAATAACTAAACGTACTGAATAAGACTCACATTCCTTTCAATCTTTCGCCCAGATTTTTGCAGAGCTGTAGAGACGAATATTTGGTTTCTTTAAAAAAATAACCACAGCGAGGATACAGCGAGCAGAAGAGGTATGCTTAGATAGACAGAAAAATTGACATATTTTGTTTAATATAGAATTGAGCATAATGATTATGGCTCTAGATTGCAGGAAAAAGCCCAAGCCCCTGTCTGGACGACACCTCAACCATCCACATGTACTTTGTGGTCCCTCAGACTTTTGGGGTGCGTGACGCCCCTGGCTCTATTTAATCTGCGTCTGAGCCAACATATGCAGCGTTTAACATGAATGCAGCCTCCGCTAACGCGGAAACATTGTCTTTACATTTTAATCATGCTGTAACGCTGAACTTCCACGATACGGATTTAATGCTGTTTTACACACTTTTTATGGCTGTGAAAAACAGCAGATAAAGCAACACTAAAACGTGACCTTCATTAAGCAGAAAGTACATGGGAACTAACATCAACCAACAGACCCTCAAGGTCTTGACTTAGATGGATGGCCCTTAGTGCACTGGCTTGGACGTGCTCCAGTCATGACCACGGTTTGTAAACAGTGTTGACCGAGCCATGTTTGCCATCTACTGATAGCCCCGCTGGCTGGCATATAAAGACACATCAGTTGAAATGCTGGGGGCTGGTCTGGATGGTTATCTGGTCTCAGTAGTAGATGAGATTGATATGTAAGGAGAGCAGGGGTTAAACTGATTCTCTAGCTCCTGGCCCTGTGTTGCAACACAATCTTCATTCAAATATGTACAATTGTATGTACAAATATGTACAATTCATGCACGTATGTACAAAAAGTATTTCAGCCGATTTTGTGCGTTTTGTACCTTTTTGTGTAGCTTAATTCGTGTGAAAATACACACATTTTTGTGCGACTTAATTTTTGTGTGACACAAATTCATAGGAAAATTCAACTTCGGCACAATTTTTTGAAAATTATTGGAGCAATGCATTTTGCCTTTTTTGTGTCCCACATTTATATATATATATATATATATATATATATATATATATATATATATATTTATATTATATTATATTATATATTATTTATATTACATTTTGTTAATCATCCAGGTTGTCATGAAATACTTCTAATATAATAGTAGCCTTACATTTGTTTTTGTTTTTATTAATGCCAATGCTGTTTTAGATGCTTGTTTTCGCTACATACTTTGGAATACTGGTGCTATGACGGATTTTGAGGGTTGGGATTGGAGTAAAAAGCTGTATTTGTCTGTTTTTGTGTGTGGTATCGATGAAGGTATTTGATTTGGGAATGGGGATACATTTTCATAATGGGAAATTCATTCATCAATAAATGTGGGGAAACAGAAGACCTGCAAAAAAAATCTGTTTGGTTTAAATCTCCCTGTTGCAACTGCATGGTATTTGCCACTATAAGGAGTCTGGACTATGATCAATTAAACCATATCAATGCAGCTAGACGGGTTAAAGTTGTGACAGCGTAGCCTAGTGGTTAGAGCTTTCGACTAGTAACCGAAAGGTTGCAAGATCAACTCCCTGAGCTGACAAGGTACAAATCTGTCGTTCTTCCCCTGAACAAGGCAGTTAACACACTGTCAATGAAAATAAGAATTTGATCTTAACTGACTTGCCTGGTTAAATAAAGGTTAAAAAAAATAATAAAAAAGTTAAATAATGAATTATGTTGGTTTCCATTTACGGCTCTTCCAAGGCCGTTTCATGTTTATTACGATCGTGTCAATCATGTTATTTACTAGGTCTGTAGGTCTGCATTGTAGACCTACTGCCCCTGCCCAGAGGCCTACTAAGCTTTAATGACAACGGCCGTTAGAGTTCACTTTGTCACGGATGAGCCCTGGTTAGAGTCCCTGTTCCAGCTTTCACTTTCTTAAGCTACATTGGTGGCAGCGTTGGGATCACATCCAGCTCACGTCTAGTTATGTGATCTAGTGGCGGGAAGCATTCTGTTTTTCAACATTGTGTTGGGTGTAGTTACATTGATATATCTAGTGAACAATGGAAAAGCGACAATGGGTGTGACGGATAGAAGTAGTCACTACAGGCGGGATCAAGCCTTTTTACATCCAAGTTGCCTGAAGCTGAATGGAAAGTGCAATGCCCTAAATCCTCTGTGACTGTCTAATTTACATAAGTTACCCAAAACAAACACATTGTACACATTTACAAACTACCTGTTTAAAGTGTTATTACAACCATGGTGTTCTGTTGTTACTAAAGCTTATACATCTAATAACCTGACAATGATCCACATCATATGGGTAGACAAATGACGCAAGTGTGTTATGCAGCAAAACACAACTATCCTTTTTATAGGATGCAAACCAGTAATATGAACCACTGTTGATCCATCCTGTTCTGATCTAATGAGATGGATGGAGGATTTTCTGCAGCCTAGAATCGAGGCCTTTCCCTTGGCATAAAGGACGAAGCTAGGCCCCTCTTGGTTCTCATTGGCGAAGACTGAACTCAAATTAGGGGTTATATATTTCCAACTCTCCTATACCACTTTTCCCAACATGTTATACCCCAGAGGTTGTGAATAACCCATTTTTAAGGTGATATAACTTGTCTCATTGATATAAGACTGTGAAACCCATAGCCAAATGGCTTCAGACTGAGCATTTCTTACTGGAAATTGCTGGTGACATTGAACATAACTTACGGTTAGGGTATTTCATTCATTTCAGACTCTCCTATAACACTATTTCCAACATCTTATACCCCATAGGTTTTAAATAAACCTTTTTAAGGTGATATAACTTGCATCATTATTATAGGGCTGTGAAACCCATAGCCAAATGCCTTCAGACTGAACATTTCTTACCATTTATTTATGGAGAGCCATTTTCATTTTATAACAGGTGGTGTCCATTTATTTACAGTAGTGTGTTGATTAGTTATTGCTTTCTTCAGTGGAAATAAAGAATGTGTATAAAAATGCCAAATATACCAAAAGCTAAATCAAGCAGAGATTTACAACTATTTAACCATGTTAATCATAACTGAAACAAGCAAACTACAAACATTTAAACAATTAAAGATAATGAATACATGACAAATAGATACAAATCTTTAATAAAAAATGATTCATACAAAAGTCAAGAGTTGGCTATAACATGAGTACAAAGTGTTTTTGTGCATCTGTGTGTATTATGGTGTGTATTATCATTTCCCATCTTAAAAATGTATCCCCATTCCCCAATCAAATACCTTCACCAAAAAGAAAAATCTGTCTTTTTTTCCAATCTGGCAACCCTCATAAAGTTCAACGTAGCCTTGTATAAAATGCATTATAAAATAAATGGTGTAATGTACACAAAGTGGAGCCTTGTATTAATTGCATGATGAAGAGAATTGTGTAATGTAGGCTCCACAAACTATGAAAAGCATTATGAAGAAAATTGTGTAGGCCTACTGTTGACTACACAAAAAAGGGCTTTTCTGCACCAGTATCCCAAAGTATTAACTGAAAAAAACAAAAAAACAACATAAGACTACTATCATATTATAATTATTTTGGTGACAACCTGGTTAATTAACAATATTGGGTTGTTAACACGTTTGTTGTTTTATATTAATAAATGTTGGACACAAAAAAGGTAGTGTAGAACACCATTGCCCATCATGCATTGCTCTAATAACTTTCAAAAGATTATACCGAAGTTTACCCC
Source organism: Salmo trutta (assembly GCF_901001165.1). Classification (NCBI taxonomy): domain Eukaryota; kingdom Metazoa; phylum Chordata; class Actinopteri; order Salmoniformes; family Salmonidae; genus Salmo; species Salmo trutta. The sequence goes on along the minus strand of NC_042961.1, from coordinate 23,757,084 downwards.
CCAAAAATGTATTTTCCTATGAAAGAAGTCACACAAAAATGTGTCTCTTCTCCTACGAATTAAGTCACACAATTTTTGGGGTCTTTTCACACAAATTAATTAAATCTGCTGAAATACTTTTTTTTTTTTTTTTACATATTTGCACGAATTGAGTGTGAGATTGTGTTGTGTATTATAAGTAGCTAGGCAGCTAGCATTAGCATATCCCCCTGACAACCCCACTCAGCACCATGTACACACCACCCAGAGTGGCCCAGCAGAAAATGATCTGGCCCGAGTGCTGAAAGACGGACGCGGTGCACTTTACGCTGTCAGATGGCCCTGATCACTGGGCCGCGTCGGGGGCCTCCGTCTTCCTGGGACAGTGGCTGGTTGGAGGACCAGGCGGCGGAGAGGGTGAGGGAACCCGATCTGGCGGGATGCTTTCCAGTGTGGAGCGTGAGTGCGGGCGCCTGGAGAGCAGAGGCCTCACAATGGAGCTGTTCAGTAGAGAGATGGGAGGACGTTCCAGCCCAGGGCCCAGGGAGAGAGAACCATTGTCACCCAACGCACAGGATCTCAGAGAGAGAGAGAGCGCAAGAGAGAGAAAGAGAAAGAGAGAGAGGAGACTAAGGAGGGAGGGAGGAGAGAGAGGGTGGGGTAATGATCACAGGTTCGTAGGGAGCACTTGTGATGAAGACATTGGGTGAATAAGCATGGATGAAAATAATATAATATTTAGAGAGATACCAAGAGAGAAACATTATGTTAAGTATGACTGGTCAAAGTGAGAGGCATCACAAGGATAATTAATCTGTCTGTCAGTCTGTCGCTATGGGAGTCAGTGGGCGTAAAAGAGCAGGATCAGGGCAGGCAGATGGCCCCTTCTAGCTCATAGTCTATATAGATGAGCTCTCCCAGCTAGCACATAACGTTCTGAGAACCATATGTTTCTTAGAGCTTGGTGAGCGCGTGGTTGTCCTATGGTTATTTTGCGTACAACCTTCCCACAACTTTTTGGGAATGGTGCAGGATAGTTGCTTGGCTTTGGAACATTCTCAGCACATTTAAGGAACTTACTTTTCTTGGTATTTCATTACTTTAACAGAACGTTTCCTAAAAGTTAAAACATTGTTACATTTCATTTCAATTTTGGTAATTGTCATGTCTACTCCCGCTCTCCCGCTCCGGCGATCAACGTCGCCGGTTTCCTAACCACCGGTCCTGGCAACCCCTCATTATGTACACCTGGCAACCATCATTACGCACACCTGCACCCCATCATCATGCACACCTGGACTTCATCACCACCTTGATTACTTCCCCTTTGTCTAGCACTCTGTAGCCTCTCTCATCAGGCAGTATTGGTTCTGTTTTCATGTTCAGACGCTTCTCTTGTCTTGAATCGCGCCATGTTCATTATCATTAAATGCACCAACTGCACCTGCTTCCTGACTCCCTGCGTCTCCATTACAGTACTGTTCTAGGAGTGTTCTCCAACTGGTTTGGCATTGGGAATGTTCTCAAATAATTCAGAGAAGGTTAACACCTTACACTTGTGGGAGTTGTCCTATACGGATAAGGCTAAACTGAAGTTTCTTACAGAATAAATATGGAAAGCATATGCATAACCATGGTAGCAATTAAAAGGGAACAGTTTGGAGAAGATGGGAACATTACTAGAATGAAGGTGAGGACACAATGGTCCACCTGAAACTAAACTCAATCCGAATATTACACTGTTGATTTTATGTGCGTTTCACGTTTACTGTACTTTTCACCGCATTTGTTGATAACGAAATATGAAAATACTCTGGATACATTCAGCAACATGATAAGAACATTCCTAGAAAATGTGGGGTAGGTGCAACATAAGACCAAAAAAATGACACGGGTTTGAGTGAGAGGACTAACTGGTCTCTCCTAGTGTCCACACACCTCCCCAAAGTGTGCAAGTAATTCCAATGAAAATTTTATGACTCAAAGAGTCTTCAACTACACCTGTAGTTGTTTTGTTTGGGACACAGTCCTGCATCCTCGCCTTTACATAATTACTGTTGTTTACGCACTCCAGAAAAACGGTCCATTATAAATCGCAGTCTGGGTCATGTTGGCATCATTTGAATGCGTATTGCCGACATGACTAGCTAAATTATAAAATGTGCTCTTACAGTGTCAGGCTTTCAGAAGGCAGATCTTAATTCAGTTGCGTATCGAGAATGGAGTCGTGAATGCATTCAGATGTGAGGTCTGCAGCAAATGTTCCTCACAACACAACAAACACAGGCTTGTTTTGTTCAGGACAACCCAGGGTATAACGCCGTGTCATCTTATAACTTTACATCAAACATAGTGATCGTAAATGTGGACACTGTATATTACATGAATTTTATGATATGAAAATGTGAAGTGCACATTTGGACTCACGGGTGTTTGGCTTGCTTGTATGACATTAAAGCTGTATTTATTATAATCCTCTGTCTCATCTTTGAAAATACGTCAAATCCCTGTCATTTACAGCATTTCCCTCACTCAGTCATCAAAAAATGTGCACCAGTTGCCAAATTATAGGCAGGGATTGGGGAAACTTCTTGTCGCATGCAGTGCTCAAGTTCAAAATGTCTGTCAGTCAAAATCCACAGCCCTGTGAAGCGCAGAACCAGAGCTCTGACGTCATGTATAGCATGTTACTGTACAGCCACTACATTCCAATTTAGGCACTTATTAGTGCCCAAATCTACCATTTTCAACCTGTATATGGGTATGAGTATTAAAGGCTACAAATTAACGTTCTTCTGTGGGAATTTCAGTACTTCAGCGTAACGTTTCCTACAGGTTTCATCATGCTTCTATTTAAATTTGAGTTTGAGTTTATTTTATTTTTACAGGGACAGTGCACATTAATCAACGTTTCAGTAAAAGTGCCGGTTTTAGCCAGCCGGCTAATTTTCAACCGCAGTCCCTGGGCAGGTTATTAAAAACAATTACAAAATAGACAATCATAGAACAGTGAGCACACGCAGAGTAACATAGGACAAGCAAGACATAGCATACAGACAGAGCAACATAGGACAAGCAAGATGTAGCATACAGACAGAGCAACATAGAACAAAAAGCAACAAGACAAAATCCATAAAAACAAAGTGTTTCCACACCTCACAAGCTACAGACAACATGGAAAGCGGCATGAGAGATATACAGTGTGGTATCTCTCAGGGCAGTTGCCTTGGGCTGTTACTCTTCTCTATTTTTACAAATGATTTGCCACTTGTCTTACAAGAAGTTCAAATTGCTATGTATGCTGATGACTGCACACTTTACACTTCAGCACCTACAGCCAGTGAGCTCACTGAGCCTCTTGGCAAGCAGTTACAGTCAGTGTCCGAATGGGTAATTATCAATAAACTGGTCTTAAATACATCTAAAAACCAACAGCATTGTAAATGGTTCAAAATATTCTCTTAGAACTAAACCTCAACTGGAGTTGTGTATAAAGGGTGCGGTCATTGAACAAGTTGAAGAAGCTGAACTCCTAGGAGCAACATTGGATGGTCCGTTATCGTGGTCAAGTCATATTGACAAAGTTGTTATGAAGACGGGGAGAGGTATGTCTGTTATAAAAAGATGTTCTGCGTTTTTGACACGGAGATCAACTATACTAGTTGTTCAGCCTCTGGTCTTGTCCCATCTTGATTACTGTCCGGTAATATGGTCAGGTGCAGCACAGACAGACCTAGCAAAGCTGCAGCTGTCTCAAACCAGTGCAGCACACCATGCACTTAACTGCACACACAGAACTAACACCAACAACATGCACGATAGTCTTTCACGGTTGAGGGTCGAGGAGAAGTTGACTACTTCTCTTCTAGTCTTTAAAGAAACATTTGTGTGTTGAAAATGCATACCCACTTATATAATCGATATACATTCACTTCAGACATACACACCCCACCAGACACACCACTATGGGTTTCTTTACGGTACCCAAACCAGAAACAGATTTAATGCGTCGCTCAGTTATATGTAGAGTCATGTCATCGTGGAATGCTCTGCCACCAGAAGTTACTCAGGCAAAAACCAAGCCTAGCTTTAGAAAAAGGGAAAAAACCCATCTTGTGTCACATCTTGTATTTCTAAAGACCTAATTTAACTGTACTGTATATAAGATTATGAATATGTATTTATGAATAGTGTATTTGTGTATTTGTATTTTTGTTGTCTCTTGGTGTCTTTCATATATACAGTGCCTTGCGAAAGTATTCGGCCGCCTTGAACTTTTCGACCTTTTGCCACATTTCAGGCTTCAAACATAAAGATATAAAACTGTAATTTTTTTGTGAAGAATCAACAACAAGTGGGACACAATTATGAAGTGGAACGAAATTTATTGGATATTTCAAACTTTTTTAACAAATAAAAAACTGAAAAATTGGCCGTGCAAAATTATTCAGCCCCTTTACTTTCAGTGCAGCAAACTCTCTCCAGAAGTTCAGTGAGGATCTCTGAATGATCCAATGTTGACCTAAATGACTAATGATGATAAATAGAATCCACCTGTGTGTAATCAAGTCTCCGTATAAATGCACCTGCTCTGTGATAGTCTCAGAGGTCCATTTAAAGCGCAGAGAGCATCATGAAGAACAAGGAACACACCAGGCAGGTCCGAGATACTGTTGTGGAGAAGTTTAAAGCCGGATTTGGATACAAAAAGATTTCCCAAGCTTTAAACATCCCAAGGAGCACTGTGCAAGCGATAATATTGAAATGGAAGGAGTATCAGACCACTGCAAATCTACGAAGACCCGGTCGTCCCTCTAAACTTTCAGCTCATACAAGGAGAAGACTGATCAGAGATGCAGCCAAGAGGCCCATGATCACTCTGGATGAACTGCAGAGATCTACAGCTGAGGTGGGAGACTCTGTCCATAGGACAACAATCAGTTGTATACTGCACAAATCTGGCCTTTATGGAAGAGTGGCAAGAAGAAAGCCATTTCTTAAAGATATCCATAAAAAGTGTTGTTTAAAGTTTGCCACTAGCCACCTGGGAGACACACCAAACATGTGGAAGAAGGTGCTCTGGTCAGATGAAACCAAAATCGAACTTTTTGGCAACAATGCAAAACGTTATGTTTGGCGTAAAAGCAACACAGCTCATCACCCTGAACACATCATCCCCACTGTCAAACATGGTGGTGGCAGCATCATGGTTTGGTCCTGCTTTTCTTCAGCAGGGGCAGGGAAGATGGTTAAAATTGATGGGAAGATGGATGGAGCCAAATACAGGACCATTCTGGAAGAAAACCTGATGGAGTCTGCAAAAGACCTGAGACTGGGATGGAGATTTGTCTTCCAACAAGACAATGATCCAAAACATAAAGCAAAATCTACAATGGAATGGTTCACAAATAAACATATCCAGGTGTTAGAATGGCCAAGTCAAAGTCCAGACCTGAATCCAATCGAGAATCTGTGGAAAGAACTGAAAACTACTGTTCACAAACGCTCTCCATCCAACCTCACTGAGCTCGAGCTGTTTTGCAAGGAGGAATGGGCAAAAATTTCAGTCTCTCGATGTGCAAAACTGATAGAGACATACCCCAAGCGACTTACAGCTGTAATCGCAGCAAAAGGTGGCGCTACAAAGTATTAACTTAAGGGGGCTGAATAATTTTGCATGCCCAATTTTTCAGTTTTTTATTTGTTAAAAAAGTTTGAAATATCCAATAAATTTCGTTCCACTTCATGATTGTGTCCCACTTGTTGTTGATTCTTCACAAAAAATTACAGTTTTATATCTTTATGTTTGAAGCCTGAAATGTGGCAAAAGGTCGAAAAGTTCAAGGGGGCCGAATACTTTCGCAAGGCACTGTGTACATATACAGGGCATTCGGAAAGTATTCCGACGCCTTGACTTTTTCCACATTTTGTTACGTTACAACCTTATTCTAAAATTGATTAAATAAAAAAATGGCCTCATCAATCTACACACAATACCACATAATGACAAAGCGAAAACATGTTTTTCTAAATGTTTGCAATTTTTTTTTTATTAAAAATGAAATACGTTATTTACAAAAGTATTCAGACCGTTTGCAATGAGACTCAAAATAGAACTCAGGTGCATTCTGTTTCCATTGATCATCTTTGAGCTGTTTCTACAACTTGATTGGAGTCCACCTGTGTTAAATTCAATTGATTGCACATGATTTGGAAAGGCACACACCTGTCTATATAAGGTCCCACAGTTGACAGTGCATGTCAGAGCAAAAACCAAGCCATGAGGTTGAAGGAATTGTCCATAGATGGAGCAAAGTACAGAGACATCCTTGATGAAAATCAGCTCCAAATTGCTCAGGACCTCAGAATGGGATGAAGGTTCAACTTCCAACAGGACAACAACCCCAAGCACACAGTCAAGACAACGCAGGAGTGGCTTCTGAAGTCTCTGAATGTCCTTGAGTGGCCCAGCCAGAGCACGGACTTGAACCCGATCGAACATCTCTGGAGAGACCTGAAAATAGCTGTGCATCGGTGCTCCCCCTCCAACCTGACAGAGCTTGAGTTGATCTGCAGGGAAGAATGGGAGAAACTCCCCAAATACAGGTGTGCCAAACTTGTAGTGTCATACCAAAGAAAACTCGACGCTGTAATCGCTGCCAAATGTGCTTCAACAAAGTACTGAGTAAAAAGTCTGAAGACTTACATATGTAAGTATGATATTACATTTTTTTGCATTATTTATTTGCAAACATCTAAAAATATATATTTTTAATCAATTTTAGAATGAGGCTGTAATGTACCAAAATGTGGAAAAAGTGAATGGGTCTGAATACATTCCAAATGAACTATATATATATATATATATATATATATATATATATATATATATATATATATATATATATATATATATTAGTGCTCAAAAAAATAAAGGGAACACTTAAACAACACATCCTAGATCTGAATGAAAGAAATAATCTTATTAAATACTTTTTTCTTTACATAGTTGAATGTGCTGACAACAAAATCACACAAAAATAATCAATGGAAATCCAATTTATCAACCCATGGAGGTCTGGATTTGGAGTCACACTCAAAATTAAAGTGGAAAACCACACTACAGGCTGATCCAACTTTGATGTAATGTCCTTAAAACAACTCAAAATGAGGCTCAGTAGTGTGTGTGGCCTCCACGTGCCTGTATGACCTCCCTACAATGCCTGGGCATGCTCCTGATGAGGTGGCGGATGGTCTCCTGAGGGATCTCCTCCCAGACCTGGACTAAAGCATCCGCCAACTCCTGGACAGTCTGTGGTGCAACGTGGCGTTGGTGGATGGAGCGAGACATGATGTCCCAGATGTGCTCAATTGGATTCAGGTCTGGGGAACGGGTGGGCCAGTCCATAGCATCAATGCCTTCCTCTTGCAGGAACTGCTGACACACTCCAGCCACATGAGGTCTAGCATTGTCTTGCATTAGGAGGAACCCAGGGCCAACCGCACCAGCATATGGTCTCACAAGGGGTCTGAGGATCTCATCTCGGTACCTAATGGCAGTCAGGCTACCTCTGGCGAGCACAAAGAAATGCCACCCCACACCATGACTGACCCACCGCCAAACCGGTCATGCTGGAGGATGTTGCAAGCAGCAGAACGTTCTCCACGGCGTCTCCAGACTCTGTCACGTCTGTCACATGTGCTCAGTGTGAACCTGCTTTCATCTGTGAAGAGCACAGGGCGCCAGTTGCGTATTTGCCAATCTTGGTGTTCTCTGGCAAATGCCAAACGTCCTGCACGGTGTTGGGCTGTAAGCACAACCCCCACCTGTGGACGTCGGGCCCTCATACCACCCTCATGGAGTCTGTTTCTGACCGTTTGAGCAGACACATGCACATTTGTGGCCTGCTGGAGGTCATTTTGCAGGGCTCTGGCAGTGCTTCTCCTGCTTCTCCTTGCACAAAGGCGGAGGTAGCGGTCCTGCTGCTGTGTTGTTGCCCTCCTACGGCCTCTTCCACGTCTCCTGATGTACTGGCCTGTCTCCTGGTAGCGCCTCCATGCTCTAGACACTACGCTGACAGACACAGCAAACCTTCTTGCCACAGCTCGCATTGATGTGCCATCCTGGATGAGCTGCACTACCTGAGCCACTTGTGTGGGTTGTAGACTCCGTCTCATGCTACCACTAGAGTGAAAGCACCGCCAGCATTCAAAAGTGACCAAAACATCAGCCAGGAAGCATAGGAACTGAGAAGTGGTCTGTGTTCCTCACCTGCAGAACCACTCCTTTATTGGGGGTGTCTTGCTAATTGCCTATAATTTCCATCTGTTGTCTATTCCATTTGCACAACAGCATGTGAAATTTATTGTCAATCAGTGTTGCTTCCTAAGTGGACAGTTTGATTTCACAGAAGTGTGATTGACTTGGAGTTACATTGTGTTGTTTAAGTGTTCCCTTAATTTTTTTGAGCAGTATATATAGCTTCATGAGGAATGCTTTTCCAAAAGTCTTGAAGGAGTTCCCACATATGCTGAGCGCTTTTTGGCTGCTTTTCCTTCACTCTGTGGTCCAATTCATCCCAAACCATCTAAATTGGGTTGAGGTCGGGTGATTGTGGAGGCCAGGTCAACAATCCATCACTCTCCTTCCAACAAGCTTTCTCTACCCTTAACCTTGTTCTGAACACCTCCAAAACAAAGGTCATGTAGTATGGTAAGAAGAATGCCCCTCTTCCAACAAGTGTTATTACTACCTCTGAGGGTTTAGAGCTTGAAGTAGTCACCTCATACAAGTACTTGGGAGTATGGCTAGGCGGTACACTATCCTTCTCTCAGCACATATAAAAGCTGCAGGCTAAAGTTAAATCTAGACTTGGTTTCCTCTATCGTAATCGCTCCTCTTTCACCCCAGCTGCCAAACTAACCCTGATTCAGATGACCATCCTACCCATGCTAGATTACGGAGACGTAATTTATAGATCGGAAGGTAAGGGTGCTCTCGAGTGGCTAGATGTTCTTTACCATTCGGCCATCAGATTTGCCACCAATGCTCCTTATAGGACACATCACTGCACTCTATTCTCCTCTGTAAACTGGTCATCTCTGTATACCCATCGCAAGACCCACTGGTTGATGCTTATTTATAAAACCCTCTTAGTCCTCACTCGCCCCTATCTGAGATATCTACTGCAGCCCTCATCCTCCACATACAACACCCGTTCTGCCAGTCACATTCTGTTAAAGGTCCCCAAAGCACACACATCCCTGGGTCAATCCTCTTTTCAGTTCGCTGCAGCTAGCGACTGGAACGAGCTGCAACAAAGACTCAAAATGGACAGTTTTATCTCAATTTATTAATTCAAAGACTCAATCATGGATACTCTTACTGACAGTTGTGGCTGTTTAGTGTGATGTATTGTTGTCTCTACCTTCTTGACCTTTGTGCTGTTGACTGTGCCCAATAATGTTTGTACCGTGTTTTGTGCTGTTGTGTTGCTACCATGCTGTGTTGTCATGTGTTGCTGCCTTGCTATGTTGTGGTCTTAGGTCTCTCTTTATGTAGTGTTGTGTTGTCTCTCGTCGTGATGTGTGTTTTGTCCTATATTTATATTGTATTTTTTTATTGAATTTTTTATCCTGGGTCCCTGTCCCCGCAGAAGGCCTTTTGCATTTTGGTAGACCGTCATTGTAAATAAGAATTTGTTCTCAACTGACTTGCCTAGTTAAATAAAAAATAAAATCCTTCTTGGTCAAATAGCCATTGCACAGCCTGGAGGTGTGTTGGGTCATTGTCCTGTTGAAAAATAAATGATAGTCCATTGCTCGTGTTTCTTGACCCAAGCAAGTCTGTTCTTCTTATTGGTGTTCTTTAGTAGTTGTTTCTTTGCAGCAATTCGACCATGAAGGCTTGCTTCACGCAGTCTCATCTGAACAATTGATGAACAATTTCTGAGGCTGGTAACTGTAATGAACTTATCCTCTGCAGCAGAGTTAAGTCTGGGTCTTTCTTTCCTGTGGTGGTCCTCATGAGAGTCAGTTTCATCATAGCGCTTGATGGTTTTTGCGACTACACGAAGAAGCATTCAAAGTTCTTGAAATGTTCTGTATTGACTGACCTTCATGTCTTAAAGTAATGATGGACTACCATTTCTCTATTCTTGCCATAATATGGACTTGATCTTTGACCAAATAGGGCTTCTGTATACCACCCCTACCTTGTCACAGCACAACTGATTGACTCAAATTCATTAAGAAGGAATGAAATTCCACAAATTAATTTTTAACAAGGCACACTTGTTAATTGAAATGCATTCCAGGTGACTACCTCATGAAGCTGGTTGAGAGAATGCCAAGAGTGCAAAGCTGTCATCAAGGCAAAGGGTGGGTATATATATATATATATATATATATATATATATATATATATATATATTTATTTAATGCTTAATCTTATGTTGTTCTTGTCTGCTACTGTTCTGTACTTGGTCATGTATTTGAATGTTTTATGTGGACCCCAGGACGAGTAGCTGCTGCATGTACGGTAGCTGATAGGGATCCTGGTAAACTAAAGTAATGTTCTCAAATTGTCTGAATGTTTTAAGGGAGTTATTCGAGAGTAGTTCTCAGAGCGTTAATAAAACCTACCAGGAAATCTTTCAAGGAACCAGAGTAAAACATTCTCAGAACCTCCCTGCAACCTAAAAATAAATCTCCCCAAAACAGAAAATGTTTAGCGGTCAGGAAACATATGACTTCATTACCAATGTGAAACTAATAACATACTTTCCCACAACTTCCAAGGAACCAAATGTGCTAGCTGGGCTCTGTGTGTGTCAGGTCAGTTGGAGAACACAGGTGCTCAGGGGGAGTCTGATCTCTCACCCCCCTCCTCTTCTTTCTCCTCCCTCCATTCCTCCCCATCTCTGCCCCACTGCACCACTGTCTCTCAGCCTCTTTGTCTGGCCCTCAGAATTCCTGGAGGAATGTCCCTCATTAAGACGTGCTGGTCATATGAGCATGGCTGTGGTTCCACTTCATGGCTAGAAGCTGGAGGCTCTGAACTGGCGCACACACACACACACACACACACACACACTGAAACAAATGCACGTACCCACACTCGCACACACACAAGCACACATGCACTCGCACACACACAGAAGAGCACACTCAAGCACGCATGCACGCACACAAACACACACGCACACACTGGAGCCATGGTGCAGGGGTTAGTTTACCATGTGAGTTCTAGAGATCTGTGGTGTGCATTGCAAGGCCAAAAAGACACTGTATGTCCCCATAAATGACTGGTTCATGTGTATGTTTATGCTCAATGCATTTTTTCCTCTCACTATTTGTATGATACGTTCAGGTCATAAAAGGCACTGCACCTCAATGGCTGAATTTACCCACAAAACCTCTGCATGGTTTGCACCCCAGTCATCAGGCCCTGGATGTCTGCATGAACAGGCGTCTCAGTTTGAGGCCAGTACTAGCTGGCTGCACATCTGGCCACAACATGGTGCCCAAATCAGCCTAAGCCACCGTAGTGTGAGCTGTCAGGGCGCCCAGCGCGACGCCAAGCCCCCCTTGCATGCCCAATACAGTCTGTCTCCATCTCGCCATTCATCAGCAGAGTGGCTAAAATGCTTAATGCCAGAACTGGGCTCAGTTTACAGGTCAGAGACAGACACAGAGACCGAGACAGAGACGCTTCTCTCCTCTACTTTTCTCTCCTCTCCACTCCTAGCTTACTGTACTGAACAAATGTTCCACACATACACAAAAAGCATATTTCTCTCAAATTTTGTGCACAAATTTGTTTACCTCCCTGTTAGTGAGCATTTCTCCTTTGCCGAGATAATCCATCCACCTGACAAGTGTGGCATATCAGGAAGCTGATTAAACAGAATGACCATTACACAGGTGCACCTTGTGCTGGGGACATTAAAAGGCCACTAAAATGTGGCCAACAGATGCATATCTGTATTCCCAGTCATGTGAAATCCATAGATTAGGGCCTAATGCATTTATTTCAATTGACTGATTTCCTTATATGAACTGTAACTCAGTAAAATCTTTGAAATTGTTGCATGGTGCGTTTATATTTTTGCTCAGTATAGATGTGCTGGGCTGGGGAGGTCAGGGAAGTGAGATGATATGGGAGAGTGGGCTTCCCCACTGTGCAGGCTCAGCTGTTGGGATGGCACCAGCGCCACCACTCACTGTAGGAGCAGAGATCGAATGTACTCTACTGTACTGTTTGCAGACTGCGTGACACACCAGGTTCTCATCTCAGACAACACAAGGGCACTTCTCGTGTCTCAACTGTCTGTCAATCAGCGTTTAATAACCTGTAGGGGAGACCGGGGTTGGTTGTCACAGTGTGGTGATGCGTGGGTTGACCCTGCAACCTGGACTCTTAACCCGCAGTCCCCGCAGTTATATCAGCGGAGCAGGCGGGTTTAGGGTCATTAAATATTGTGTGGATGAAGGGCAGGTTGAATAAAGAGAAAATATTACCTTAAAAAAAAAGTATAATTCTTGTGGAATTTATATCTATAGGCTACATTGAGGTTTTTCGAGTCATTATTTTAGGCTATCTGGCATTAGTGCGTAAAAGCTTTAGGGCCCATCTGTAGGCTATGCGCGCCAAATAGCCTACACGCCAATCACCAAATGCTTTTGAAAACGGGATGAAAAAGTTAGTTGAGCCAGAAAAGGAATGTTGTCACGGATCCGTCCGGAACTTTCATCACGCACACCTGTCCCCTATTCCCACTGATTAGTATTTGTATATATGTGCCCTTTGGTTTCCATTGGGGGTCGATTATTGTTACAATGTCTGTTGGTGCGTGTAAGTACCTGTGCTGTGTGTTTTGGCTTTCGTGCCATTGTGGATTGAGCAGATGATTACGGGTCTCGTCCCGTGGGTTAATCATTCTGAGCTTGTGTTATTTATTCGACGTACTCCTCGCTCTTTTGTTTGGGTTTCAACCCTGTGTTTTTGTTACGTGTTTGTTTGGTCTTCATCCCCGTGCCTTTACACGGCACGCCGTAATTTGGGGTATAATAATAAGAAACGATTACGCATTCCTGCGCCTGTCTCCCGATCCTTCATGCCAGCGTGACAAATGTTTGGTAAAGATTTGCTGAAGTGGTAAAAAGGATGATAGCAGTGCCGGCTATGTTATGTTTGATGATAATGAGGCACTATACAAATTCGACAGTCACAAGACGTGAATTCAAATAGGCCTATGGCACGTCAAGGGAACTGTAGCCTACTGTTCAAATGAGTTAAATGGAAACTGACATCTAGACACTGACGGTAGGTCTAGAACCTCTCACATAGAATGAACGATTTCTTGCAGTAAAATGGTACACCAAATGTCGGCTACATTTTTACTCGGGAACAGGAGTGGAGAAATGTGATTTTTCTCACAGCATCTTGAGAGAATGCGAAGGTGAAGTTAGGGACCGTCTGTAAAGGTGCTATCTTTATCAGCAACATAGAAGCTGATATTATTTCAACCACATAAAATCTGCATCCACGCCAAACTGAAATCTTAACAGAAACATGTTGGGTCATTTTCACAGCTTTCTATTTCATTACAACCGGTCAAACTTATGACATTTGAACATTTGGCACATTTTGCATTTTCTCACTGGTCCCTAAAGTCTTTGCTCTGCGAAAGAAGCAGAGATGACAGAGAGAACTTTACCGATGTCAACTAGATTTAGGCATTCATTCTATCGATTTATGACCTTATTCTGGTGCGCACGTGTTTATTTAGTCTTCTAGGGCAACATATAATGACAAAAGAGAAGCTGCATGTATCTAATTATAGACAAGTTGACTAACAAGTAGTCTACCAAAATGTCAGAGATTATAAGCAGAAACATATCTAAATTAGGCAAAAAAGGCTATCTCGGACTGTAGCCTACTGTAGCCTACAACGCATTTTCTATATTAGCGGGTTAGGGTCGGGTGAGGGCCTCAGATATTCACTTTATCACATATAGTTGGGCGGAGGCGGATGGGGTATTAACAATTGCAGGCGGGTGCGGATGAACAAACAGCTGACTCGGGCGCCACTATTACAGTGTTAACTGCTACCAATCTAAATGGCGCTGTGTAAAATGTGTGAATTCTTTGAAAGAACTCATCCACCCGGTCAATTCATGTCAGCATGACAACACAATGAGGTGAGGGGAATTTGTGTGTTTCGTTGATTTAACATAAGAAAATCAATTATTGGTATTCTCTTTGTAAATGTTTGAGTTATGGCAGTATCCAGGGACAAATATGTTTGTTGAAAAGAGGAAACCTATTTCAGAGTTCCTAGGCCAACTCATGTGGTAACTATATCTTAATTACCGTGGGGTTGGTTGGGGAGGGTTGTCATATGGAATATGGGGTTGGTTGTCATTATCAACATTGCCACTGCCAGTATAAAATACATCCCAAGCTCCTTTGTGCTTGTGTTATAAAGAGCTCCCTTCCTCGCCTCTCTTACACAAACATATTGTACATGTGCAAACATAAGCATACACACAAATGTACAAAAAATGAAATATGTTATTCTCAAAGGAATAAAATGCAGAATTTTGTTAGGAACATCATTTGATCAAAGAAAGGTTTGGCATATTGCTTCACTTCCTGTTACAAAAAGGAATAGGCTGCTGGCAAACATTGTGACAACCAACCCCATACCGTGTGACATCCAATCCCATGAAAGAATAAGATATGAGGATAAAAACGGGTCCCCATTTCAGTATTGAAAAGAGTCCTGTAAGATAGACTGGTGCTGAGAAATACACACAAGAGTTAAAAGTGTGACAACCAACCCCGGTCTCCCCTACTGCTTCCAGTGGGGTTTTTTTCTTTCGGCGAAGCAGTGAGGGGACAGAGATGGATGTGGCACAGCTGGGGCAGAAGGGTGAGGGTGTGTTGGGGCAAGAGGTTGAGAGTGACGGCTGCTCTCCGGGTCGGGCCCTGGGGGGGTCGGGCCCTGGGGGGTGAAATTACACGCTCTGTTTAAGCATACGGCTACCAAAGAGCAGAGGGCTGTGATGGATAACCAACACCCCACATGAAGTCCCACCCCGCCGGGTCACTGCAGTAGGCACCCACCGACACACACTCACGCTGTATGCTGTATATATACTCACACACACATGCACTCACACACACACATACACTCACAAATTCGAACACACACATACACTACCTATAGACAAATTCAGCTTTTAAAAAAAACTGAATTCATAACATGTAGGCCTATAGGAGACAAAATGACATGCACATACTCTTTCTGGTAGTGGAAGGAAGCCAGATTCTAGAATGGATTGAATCCAGGCCAATCATAAACTGCTGGTCCACATTAAAGCCCAGCTATCTCCCAGACTGACCTAATGGAAAGAGGCAGACTGTACGTTAACATGAGGTGAAGTCAAACAAAGAGATTCCTAGAGGTAGTTGAAAAGATACCTGCCCATCCTGAAAAGTCACTTGCTGTTTTTTTTTATTTTGGGGGGCTTCTGGTCTAGATTAAAGCTTTGATTGGTGTTTCAGATCTGGGTGTAATGATGCGTGAAGTATCTATAAGCGGACCAAAACAAAACTGTCCACTACCCAGGATTTTAAAGTGAGCTGTTGAAACCGGGCCAAGGAACGGTGTGTGTGTGTGTGTTTGTACGTACGTGCGCCTGTGTGTGCATGCCTGTGCATGCCTGTGCGTGTGTGTGTGTGTGTGTGTGTGTGTATGTTTGACCATATTTTAGTATTTATGCCATGAGTAGGCTGTGTGTGTTTGCATTTAGACAGCACTGTGGGTGGTTATGTGGTTATCTCCACATTGCTAAGCCAATCTGTGCAGAGTGTGTACATATTTACGTGCAACATGGTGGTCTATTAGGACATGTACTGTATATAGGGCGTCATCTGACAGAGTTGTTGACAACGTGTGTGTGTGTGTGTGTGTGTGTGTGTGTGTGTGTGTGTGTGTGTGTGTGTGTGTGTGTGTGTGTGTGTGTGTGTGTGTGTGCGTTAGCGTGTGTGTGTAGTGAGGAATCACATGTCCTTAGACAGTGAGAAACGATCTACTGTAACCCCATTTATATTGAAAAATATGACAATTTCCTTATAGATTTCTTTCTTACCATGTAAAAGGTTGTGGACACACACACACAAACAAACAGACAGACAGACAGACAGACAGACAGACAGACAGACAGACAGACACACACACACTCAGAGGTTCTCTGACAGTCTCCGTCCTGAGTTGCCCTGTTGTGTTTTAGAGTTGACTGGATCGTATGTCGCAATGACCTTGGTACACGGGGTACAGAGGGGTCGGCCACGTTTTTTTGTCCATTAAAATAACATCAAATTGATCAGAAATACAGTGTAGACTTTGTCAATGACTATTGTGAGCGGACCAAGTCATTTGGTGTCACTCTGAAGTGGAAAGGTGGAATAAACGAGTCCAGAGTAGGTTATCTTGATTCAACACAATTCTCTATTGAGGGATTTCTGACAATAGAAACACTCCAACACAGTCAATGAGAATCTCCAAAGGAACAACATACATCTTCTTTAGATGACACAGGATCACATTACGATTATCTTCAAACTATAACAACAATCACATATTCGTCACCGTCTTGATGGCTCTTCATGGATAGCACCTCTCTCCCCGTAGCCATTCTCCAAAGATAGTTTATCATCTCCTCTTCTTGCTGGTTCCATCCTCTCTCTTGTAGGGGAAAGAGAATCTCTCATTAGTACCGTCAGCTGTGCTTAATTGACTCTGGTTCCCTGGTCTCACATGCCTTGTTGGGCTACTATCCGTGAGCCCAGCCTGCCCTCTGGTGGTCCTTCCACATACCTCCCCCCTCAGGACCGGACCGGAGGGTCGGGCGCCAGACGCACCGTCTTGGTCGCGTCGGGACAGCGCGTCTGCATTCCCGTTCCTCAATCCGGCCCTGTGGATGACATGGAAAGAGAATGGTTGTAAAGCAAGAAACCATCTGGCTATTCGGTTGTTATGGTTTCTCTTACCAGCCATCCACGTGAGGGGCGCATGGTCCGTAACTAATGCAAACCTCCGACCCAGTAGGTAGTACCGGAGATAATCGAGGGCCCACTTAATGGCTAGGGCCTCTTTCTCTACGGTAGCATATCTCTGTTCCCGATCGCTGAGCTTTCTACTTATAAAGAGAATCGGCCTCTCAGCTTCACCTTCACCCTGAGCTAGTACGGCCCCGAGCCCCGTATCCGAGGCGTCTACCTGTACAATGAACTCTTGTGAGAAGTCCGGAGCCTGTAGGACGGGATCAGAACACAGGCCCTCTTTTAGCAATTGAAAGGCCTCCTCCGCCTCATCTTTCCACTCTACCCGGTTTGGCAAGTTTTTCTTGATGAGGTTTGTGAGGGGGTTGGCAATGGTTGCATATCCAGGGATAAAACGGCGATAATATCCCGTTATCCCTAAGAAGGCCCGAACGTCCCGCTTGGTCTGGAGTCGAGGCCAGTCCCGAATTGCCCTGGTCTTCTCTGCCTGTGGGCGTATTTTCCCATTCCCCACGGTGTACCCCAGGTATTCCGCTTCGGACAGACCCAGGCAGCATTTTTTTTGATTGGCCGTCAACCCTGTGGCTTCCAGACTCATGAGCACCGCCCATAGTCGTAGGAGGTGACTATCCCAGTCCTCGCTGTGGATGACCACATCGTCTATGTACGCCGCTGCGTACTCTTGATGGGGCCGTAGAATGGCATCCATGAGGCGTTGGAAAGTTGCAGCAGCACCATGCAGTCCGAAGGGCATCCTCACATACTGAAAGAGCCCCTCCAATGTGGCGAAGGCGGTCTTTGGGCGGTCCTCTGGAGCCACCGGCACTTGCCAATATCCCTTCGTCAAATCCAGGGTGGTGATGAACTTGGCCTTTCCTAAGCGCTCCAAGAGTTCATCCACACGGGGCCTGGGATATGCGTCGAATGTAGAGATTGCATTCACGCTCCTAAAGTCGTTGCAGAGTCTCATACTACCATCGGGTTTGGGGACCAGGACTATGGGACTGGACCACTCACTCGTCGATGGCTCGATCACACCCATCCTCAGCATCTCCCTTACCTCGTTCTTGACGATGACTCGGCGGGCCTCAGGAATCCTGTACGGACGGATATGCACCTTCTTGCCGGGTTCAGTGTGGATATGGTGGAACAAGACATCTGTTTGTCCTGGGAATGGAGAGAATACCCGGCCGAAGTGAATAATCAGCTTGTCTAGCTGTCTCGACTGTTCCGGCAAGAGAGTTTGGCCATGGCGCACCTGTAGTGGAACCTCTTCTTTTCCTTGGCCCTCCATGGCCATCAAAGCCACCTCCTCCTCTCTTCCATGGTACTTCTTCAACAGGTTTATGTGATAGAGTTGGACCTTCTTCCTCCTGTCGGGTTTGGTTTTTTCTTCTTTCCTGTCCCCCTTCTTCTCATGCATAACGTCATCTGCCGCAGCTCTTTATATAGAGGACAGTCTCTCCCTATCAATAATGGCACCTTCAGCTGGGGTACTTTCCCTGCCCTGACTGTACACCTTCCTTTCGGAGTGAGAATAGACAGATTCACGGTGGGGTAATAGTGGGTGTCTCCATGGATACAGGACACGGCTACTTTGTCTGGTAGCAGTGTTGCTGAGGTCACCATCCGCTCCTCTACTAACGTAACCATACTTCCCGAGTCGAGAATGGCAACCACATCTTGTCCTTCTACTCGAACCGGAATCTCTGGGGCTGGGGCTATTTCTGTTAACCAACAGTGTTGATCATGCCCTCTCGAACCGGGATGCGTGGGGATGGGCAGCGATGACTCCGTGACCATGGACTCGTCCTTGCTAGGACATTGTGAGGCATAATGGTCTGGAGACTGACATTTAAAACACCGACCCTGCTGTGTGGGGGATGACTTCTCCCACCTCCGGAGGGGTTTTGGAGGTTTCGGTGGCGGACGTGCCGGGGCGAGTCGTGGTACGGGATTTGCAGAATCCTTCCGTTCCTTCTTGTCCTCTTTTAACAACTCCCCTGTAGATCGGTATGTTTCCACCGCCTGGGCTATGTCGTCGGCTGACAACGGGTTGGTTTGACCCACAACCCTTTTTAAGTCACTGGGTAATTCCCTCAATATCTTGTCCACAACGAGGGTCTCAATTACATGTCCTACTCCCTTTCCGGGTTCCAGCCACTGTTTCATCAGTCGTATTAGAGCGAAGATCTGGGCACGGACGGGTTGGTCAGCCATATAGGTCCACTGATGGAACTTCACAGCTCTATCTCTGGCAGTCAGCTGGTACCGGGACAGGATCTCGGTTTTTAGTCGCCCATAGTCCGCAGCTTCGCGGGAATCCAGGTCAAAATAGGCTTCCTGGGCCACCCCGGTCAAAAGAGGGGCTAACGCGCTCGCCCATTCTGTGGGCGGCCACTCTTCCAAGGTGGCCGTCCTTTCGAAGGTCATGAGGAAGGCCTCGATATCATCCTCCTTGGAGAGACGAGGTAAGATGGCATGAGCAGCCGCTCTAGGCTTCACTCTAGGTTCTTCTCGCCCACTCAGCTGTCGTTGCAGGAGTTCTATGGTTGTCTGCTGTGCCGTGATCAACTGTTGTAGTAGGGCGTTGTCCATCGTTCTTGAATGGTTCCTCTGTCTACTGGAAGAATCTTGATTTACTCACTTATCCTTGTGTCACTCGTCCACCTAGTGCCCACATTCTCCACCAATGTGAGCGGACCAAGTCATTTGGTGTCACTCTGAAGTGGAAAGGTGGAATAAACGAGTTCATGTCCTCTCTAGTAGGGGAAAGAGAATCTCTCATTAGTACCGTCAGCTGTGCTTAATTGACTCTGGTTCCCTGGTCTCACATGCCTTGTTGGGCTACTATCCGTGAGCGCAGCCTGCCCTCTGGTGGTCCTTCCACACTATTGTAGCTGAAAACGGCAGATTTGAAATGGAATATCTACATACTGTACGTGAACAGAGGCCCATTATCAACAACCATCACTCCTGTGTTCCAATGGCACGTTGTGTTAGCTAAACCAAGTTTATAATAAAAGGCTAATTGATCATTAGAAAAACGATTTTGCAATTATGTCAGCACAGCTGAAAACTGTTGTTCTGATTAGAAACAATAAAACTGGCCTTCTTTAGACTAGTTGAGTATCTGGAGCATCAGCATTTGTGGGTTTGATTACAGGCTCAAAATGGCCAGAAACAAATAACTTTTTTCTGAAACTCATCAGTCTATTCTTGTTCTGAGAAATAAAGGCTATTCCATGTGAGAAATTGCCAAGAAACTGAAGACTCCCTTCACAGAACAGCGCAAATTGGCTCTAACCAGAATAGAAAGAGGACTGGGAGGCCCCGGTGCACAACTGAGCAAGAGGACAAGCACATTAGAGTGTCTAGTTTGAGAAACAGACGCCTCACAAGTCCTCAACTGGCAGCTTCATTAAACAGTACCCGCAAAACACCAGTCTCAACGTCAACATCCCGACTCCGGGATGCTGGCCTTAACTTGGATTAGCTAACACAACGTGCCATTGGAACACAGGAGTGATGGTTGCTGATAATGTGCCTCTGTATGCCTATGTAGATATTCCATAAAAAATCTGACATTTCCAGTTACAATAGTCATTTACAACATTAACAATGTCTACACTGTATTTCTGATGAATTTGATGTTATTTTAATGGACAAAAAAAATGCTTTTCTTTCAAAAACAAGGACATTTCTAAGTGACCCCAAACTTTTGAATGGTAGTGTACGTCAAACCAAGAATCAATGAGCTGCAATGAGGTGGGTTCATATCCTATAGTTAAAAGGCCTTTGGCTTTTGTTGTGGTTTACAGTACTTTTTTCTTTATTAAAGCCTTACCAAGTCTATGATTGATCCGCAAGATGAAGGTGCAGCTGCATTTTATGTACCCGCAATCTGTGTGATGTCTGAACCACTAAGAAAGGTCTGCATTCCCTGATGATTTATTGAGATATCTATAGGACTGGATCTTTTGAAAGCTGCTGACTAAAGCACTCAGGGGGTTTTGACAAGTGCAGTAACAAGGCATGTAATTCCATTGCTATGTCTCATCAACCAGATCGTAAAATACTGTGTGAATCACTCCTCCTTGGGTTGTTATACACATAATGTGTTCTGCGTGGACGTGTTTAACTATTCTTGTGAGGACCAGAAGTCCCCACAAGAATAGAAAACGAACAAAAATTTGACAAACTGGGGACATTTTGTTAGACCCCACAAGGTCAAATGCTATTTCTAGGGGGTTTAGGGTTAAGGTTAGAATTAGTGTTAGAATTATGTTGGTCAGGGTTAGGAGCTAGGGTTAGTTTTAGGGTTAAGAGCTAAGGTTTAGGGTTAGGCTAAAGGTTAGGGTAAGGGCGAGAGTACAGGTTAGGGTTAGGGTTATGTTTAGGGTTAGGGGTTAGGGAAAATAGGATTTTGAATGGGACTGAATTGTGTGTCCCCAAAAGGTTAGCTGTACAAGACTGTGTGTATGTGTGTGTGTGCGTGCGTGCGTGTACATCTGTGCATGCATACAGTATGTGCGTTTGCATGTGAGAGAAAAAAGGTCGATCAATAGTGGAAACTAAAGCACTTCTCCACTGCATTTCCATGGCTGCTATGTGAAGCTGAGAGGGAGAATTCCAGGGGTGGTGGGAGCAGTCTGCCTTGTCTGCGTAAACAGGCTGCTGAAATTTACTACCACAGTGATTCTCCCTCCCTCCCTGCACTGCTCCCGTTTCCCACCTCTGTGCCAATCCCTGTCCGCCTCCATCACTCTACTGTCTACTGCTGCTCTAGGACCAGGGGCCAAAGGGTTTCTCTGTCCGTGACTAAGAAGCCCCTCAGATACAATGGGGTTTAGCTGGCATAGAAAGCATAGACATCTTTTTTATTTTTCAAATGACCTGCCACTGGTATTAAACAAAGCATGTGTGTCCATGTATGCTGATGATTCAACCATATACGCTTCAGCAACCACAGCTAATGAAGTCACTGAGCGTAGCAGTCTGTTTTGGAATGGGTGGCCAACAATCAACTGGTCCTGAACATCTCTCTTGAACATCTCTAAAACTAAGAGCATTGTATTTGGTACAAATCATTACCTAAGTTCTAGACCTCAGCTGAATCTGGTAATGAATGGTGTGGCTGTTGAACAAGTTGAGGAGACTAAATGACTAGGTGTTACCTTAGATTGTAAACTGTCATGGTCAAAACATATACATTCAATGGTTGTAAAGATGGGGAGAGGTCTATCCGTAATAAAGAGATGCTCTGCTTTTTTGACACTACACTCCAAAATGTAAGTCCTGCGGGCTCTAGTTTTGTCTTATCTTGATTATTGTCCAGTCGAGTGCTGCAAGGAAAGACCTAAGCGGTGTTCGAATACTCATACTACCCACACTAACCGTACTATTTGTGACGTGAATTGAGTATATAGTATGCTTATTGGTCATAGTATGGATATAGTTAGTATGCCAAAAGTTCCCGGATGTCGTACTAAATTCGCCAAAATATGAAGTATATACACAGAGGACACTATTTCTGTACTTTATGGCCCATAATGCAATTCTTCAGGAAATGTGTTTCAGGAAATGGCGGAAAATATGCAGCTGAAGTCCAACGATAGCGGATACAAATTCATTGCTTTAACTAACTTTGAGACATGTTATCAAAATGTTGAGCAATGTAATAAAGTAATTACTTTTCAAATAAGTTACTTTACACGTTGTTGGCTGACAATTTGTTAGCTACGCTGTCCTTACGAACCACATAGCATATCATTACAGCAGTATGTACCAGTATGTTAGCTAGCTACCTAACGTTAGTTGGCTACTTATATATCAAGCTATTATTAACTATAGGTTATCTAACTGACTACACAACGTTTATTGACTTGATTATTCCCGTCATTCTTAGCTTAGCTAAATGGTATAGTCGTTGTGCATTCTCAATGGACATTCGGGTGCTTTCGTAAATTCGCTCTGGCTATCTACTCCGATTTCAGGGCACTCTCGTCTGAGTGTACTAGAGCGCAGAATAATGAATTTATGAACGCTCAACACCGGTTGAATGTGGCCAGTGCCAGTTAACTTCGGCAACATTAGCGTAATTAAATTATTGCCAGCAACACAGTCACCAACGCTCTGGATAACATGAAAACTGCCTAACCAGCTCTGCTAGGGCGAGGAAAATGGTTAGAGTGGTCACTCTCATTTGTGTCTGGAAGTAGCTAGCAAGCTAGCCAACGTTAGCTTGGGTGCTTGACTGCCGTTGTAAGGTCAGAACGCTAAAATCAAACCTACTCCTCGGCCCTAGTGTCCAGTGTGCGCTCCGAGGCTCTGAATTTACGAGCGCACTCTGGCACTCCAGATTGAATTTAAGAACACACCCGAAGTCGTAAAATGTCTAACGAGTCATTTGTTATGCTAACTAGCTAGCAAGAGGTTGCATAGCAACAGCATCAACTTCCAGTAGACCGGCGAAGAGCTAGTTCGCTCAACTGAAAGGATACTGTTCCATTCACAGTATACTAAAATTAACTAATAGCATGTAGTATCTGGTGTATACCCATTAAGTATGTAGTATAGAGTATGTTAGCATGGGTATTTTAAACCTGTTGAGGACAGACGTTCCGCTAGCGGAACGCCTAGCCAACATCCAATGGAACAGCATGGCGCGAAATACAAAACCTCAAAAATCGAATCATTTAAATTTCTCAAACATACGACTATTTTACACCATTTTAAAGATACACTTCTCCTTAATCCAACCACATTGTCTGATTTCAGAAAGGCTTTACAGCGAAAGAAAAAAATTAGATTATGTTAGGAGAGTACATAGATAACCACACAGCCATTTTCCAAGCAAGGATATTGTCACGTCC